>NC_061513.1:166496481-166522852 GCF_022539505.1 Lolium rigidum | reverse complement strand
AAGATGCATTGCATTCAATATCAAGACAACAAAATCAACGGGAACAAGGTTATTGTTAACCATAATATGAACATTATCAACTTTCCCCAAAGGTTTCTTTTTAGCATTATCAGCGAGATTAACATCCAGATAACAATTCTTCAATGGTGGCAAGTCAAGCATATCATAGACTTTTTTAGGCATAACAGAAATTCTTGCACCAAGATCACATAAAGCATTACAATCAAAATCTTTGACTCTCATTTTAATGATGGGCTCCCAACCATCCTCTAGCTTTCTAGGAATAGAAGTTTCAAATTTTAGTTTCTCTTCTCTAGCTTTTATGAGAGCATTGGTAATATGTTTTGTGAAAGCCAAGTTTACAGCGCTAGCATTGGGACTTTTAGCAAGTTTTTGTAAGAACTTTATAACTTCAGAGATGTGGCAATCATCAAAATCTAAATCATTACAATCTAAAGCAATGGGATTATCATCCCCAAGGTTGGAAAAAATTTCAGCAGTTTTATCACAGAGCAGTTTCGACAGCTTTAGCAGCTTCGTGTAATTTTGCGCGCTTTGCACTAGGAGTAGAAGCATTGCCAACACCAATTATTTTACCATTGATAGTAGGAGGTGCAGCAACATGTGAATCATTAGCATTGCTAGTGGTGGTAATAATCCAAACTTTAGCTACATTTTTCTCTATCCCACCTAGCACGCAGTTCAGCCATTAATCTTATATTCTCATTAATTCTAACTTGGATGGCATTTGCTGTAGTAACAATTTTATTTTCAATATCCCTATTAGGCATAACTTTCGATTTCAAAAGATCAACGTCGAGGCAAGACTATCAACTCTAGAAACAAGAATATGAATTTTATTGAGCTTTTCCTCAACATGATTTGTTAAAGGCAGTTTGTGTACTAATAAATTCTTTAAGCATAGCTTCAAGTCCAGGGGTGTATTCCTATTATTGTTGTAAGAATTCCCATAAGAATTAGCATAACCGTTACCATTATTATAAGGATATGGCCTATAGTTATTACTAGAATTGTTCCTATAAGCATTATTGTTGAAATTATTATTTTTAATGAAGTTTACATCAACATGTTCTTCTTGAGCAACCAATGAAGCTAATGGAACATTATTAGGATCAACATTAGTCCTATCATTCGCAAGCATAGACATAATAGCATCAACCTTATCATTCAAGGAAGAGGATTCTTCAACAGATTTACCTTCTTACCTTGTGGAGCTCTTTCCGTGTGCCATTCAGAGTAATTAACCATCATATTGTCAAGAAACTTTGTTGCTTCACCAAGAGTGATGGACATAAAGGTACCTCCAAAGAAGCCGAATCCAATAAATTCCGCGAAGAAAAATTTAGTCCCGCATAGAAGGTTTGGATGATCATCCAAGTAGTCGATCCATGGGTTGGGCAATTTTTAACCGGAGATTTCATTCTTTCCCAAGCTTGAGCAACATGTTCATTATCCAATTGTTTAAAATTCATTATGCTACTCCTTAAAGATATAATTTTAGCAGGGGGATAATATCTACCAATAAAAGCATCCTTGCATTTAGTCCAGGAATCAATACTATTCTTAGGCAGAGATAGCAACCAATCTTTAGCTCTTCCTCTTAATGAGAAAGGGAACAATTTTAATTTTATAATGTCACCATCTACATCTTTATATTTTTGCATTTCACATAGTTCAACAAAATTATTGAGATGGGCGGCGAGCATCATCGAACTAACACTGTGAAAATTGCTCTCGCATAACAAGATTCAAGTAAAGCAGGTTTAATTTCAAAGAATTCTGTCTGTAGTAGCGAGGTGGAGCAATAGGTGTGCATAGGAAATCATTATTATTTGTGCTAGTGAAGTCACACAACTTAGTATTTTCAGGGGTGGCCATTTTAGCAGTAGTAAATAAAGCAAACTAGATAAAGTAAATGCAAGTAAACTATTTTTTTTGTGTTTTTGATATAGAGTGCAAGACAGTAAATAAAGTAAAACTAGCAACTAATTTTTTTTGTGTGTTTTGATATAATGCAGCAAACAAAGTAGTAAATAAAATAAAGCAAGACAAAAACAAAGTAAAGAGATTGAGAAGTGGAGACTCCCTTGCAGACGTGTCTTGATCTCCCGACAACGGCGCCGTAAAAAGAGCTTGATGGCGTGTATTTCACACGTTCGTTGGGAAACCCCAAGAGGAAGGTATGATGCGCACAACAAGCAAGTTTTCCCTCGGAAAGAAACCAAGGTTTATCGAACCAGGAGGAGCCAAGAAGCACGTTGAAGGTTGATGGCGGCGGGATGTAGTGCGGCGCAACACCGGGGATTCCGGCGCCAACGTGGAACCCGCACAACACAACCAAAGTACTTTGCCCCAACGAAACAGTTGAGGTTGTCAATCTCACCGGCTTGCTGTAACAAAGGATTAACCGTATTGTGTGGAAGATGATTGTTTGCGAGAGAAAACAAGTAAAAACAAGTATTGCGACAGATTTGTATTTCAAGTATTAAAGAATGGACCGGGGTCCACAGTTCACTAGAGGTGTCTCTCCCATAAGATAAAAGCATGTTGGGTGAACAAATTACAGTCGGGCAATTGACAAATAGAGAGAGCATAACAATGCACATACATGTCATGATAAGTACAGAGAGATTTAATTGGGCATTACGACAAAGTACATAGACCGCCATCCAACCGCATCTATGCCTAAAAAGTCCACCTTCGGGTTATCGTCCGAACCCCTTCCAGTATTAAGTTGCTAAGTAACGGACAATTGCATTAAGTATGGTGCGTAATGTAATCAATAACTACATCCTCGGACATAGCATCAATGTTTTATCCCTAGTGGCAACAAAGACAAGCACAACCTTAGAACTTTCGTCATCGTCCCGGTGTCAATGCGAGCATGAACCCACTATCGAGCATAAATACTCCCTCTTGGAGTTAAGAGCAAAAACTTGGCCGTAGCCTCTACTAATAACGGAGAGCATGCAAGATCATAAACAACACATATGTAATAACTTGATAATTAACATAACATGGTATTCTCTATCCATCGGATCCCGACAAACACAACATAGAGTATTACGGATAGATGATCTTGATCATGTTAGGCAGCTCACAAGATCCAACAATGAAGCACAATGAGGAGAAGACAACCATCTAGCTACCGCTATGGACCCATAGTCCAGGGGTGAACTACTCACTCATCAATCCGGAGGCGACCATGGCGGTGTAGAGTCCTCCGGAGATGAATCCCCTCTCCGGCAGGGTGCCGGAGGAGATCTCCGGAATCCCCCGAGATGGGATTGGCGGCGGCGGCGTCTCGCAAGGTTTTCCGTATCGTGGTTTTTCGCATCGGGGGTTTCGCGACGGAGGCTTTAAGTAGGCGGAAGGGCGAGTCGGAGGGCTGACGAGGGGCCCACACCACAGTGGCGGCGCGGCCCCCTTGGCCGCGCCGCCTTGTGGTTTGGCCACCTCGTGGCCCCACTTCGTATGCTCTTCGGTCTTCCGGAAGGTTCGTGGCGAAATAGGCCCCCGGGTCTTGATTTCGTCCAATTCCGAGAATATTTCGTTACTAGGATTTCGAAGCCAAAAACAGCAGTAAAACAAAGAACCGGCACTTCGGCATCTTGTTAATAGGTTAGTTCCAGAAAATGCACGAATATGACATAAAGTGTGCATAAAACATGTAGGTATCATCAATAATATGGCATAGAACATAAGAAATTATCGATACGTCGGAGACGTATCAATGCGAAAACCCTAAAACATCCAGTCATATTCCACGAAAAGTTACGTAGGCGCCGCCATCGCGAAGCCAAGTTTCGGGGGACATAATCTATGTTCCGGCACGCCGCCGGGACGGGGAATTGCCCCTGGAGTCATCTCCATCGACACCACCGCCATCTTCATTGCCGCTGCTGACTCCCATGATGAGGAGGGAGTAGTTCTCCCCCGAGGATGAGGGCTCTACCGGTAGCTATGTGGTTCATCTCTCTCTCCCATGGTGTGATCTTTGTGTGATCATGAACTTTGTAATCTAGTTGAATATGTAGATGTTACTCTTGTTTATTATGCACTCTAGAGGTTACTTTAATATGAACTCCGGAGTCACTCTCTACGGTGTGATGGTGACAGTAGTGCGCATCGTGTGTGATTCCTTTATGACGTTGTGGAGCTTGTTTACTCCGGCTTGAGGTGTGCTTTTGCAGCCCTACACAATGAATGGTGTTTGTTATCCAACAAGAGAGTGTTTGAGAGTAGCATTTATTTATTCAATTATGTGATCATTGTTGAGAGTGTCCACTAGTGAAAGTATGATTCCTATGTCTTGTTTCTAAGCATTGAAACACCGTTTACAACAAGTTCTGCTACATGTTCGCTTGCTGCCATTTTTATTTCAGATTGCAATTACTACTTATAATCATCCATATTACTTGTATTTCACTATCTCTTCGTCGAACTAGTGCACCTATACATCCGACAAGTGTATTAGGTGTGTTGGGGACACAAGAGACTTTTTGTATCTTAATTGCAGTGGTTGCTTGAGAGGGATATCTTTGACCTCTACCTCCCTGAGTTCGATAAACCTTGGGTGATTCACTTAAGGAAAACTTGCTGCTGTTCTACAAACCTCTGCTCTTGGAGGCCCAACACTGTCTACAGGAACAAGGAGCATATGCGGAAAAAAAATGAAGTGCATTACGTCATGTTGTTTCCATAAATTAGTTGATACAAAGAAGATAAGTACTCGACTTCATTCATTTCATTTTGAGTTTAAATCGTTACCAACACACTAAATTCATATTACGTTGGAATACTTTTCTTTTTCCTAGGAAATAGAAGGATGTTCTTTTATTCCAAGTTGTTTTTGTCATCATTACATGTATGAACTAGCAAAGTATAGAAAGTAATAGGCATGTCTAATAAGACAATGCACACTACCAAAGGGAGGTGAATCATATATGTCATGATGTTACAAGTATTACTAATTTACAGCACTACCACAATAAGGCAAAGATATAATTTCCTTGAAATATAAAAAACTAGGAACCAACTACGAGCATGAGTTTGATTTTGCCAATCTTGAAAGGACTAGGGAAACCATAGGTGAATGAGAAATGGCAAAGAAGGACTACTCTTCCTCCAGGGATGGGCTCGTTTGGTAAAGTGATTACCCTAATTTGTTTAGCAAAACAGAAGGGGACCACTCTCGGATAAAATAGGTTGGTGATAAAGAACAACGACATTGTTGTTCCGTAAAATTTTCTTTAGATTTTTGGTGGAGCTTCCAGTCGTAAGGTTTGGTAGAAACTAAATAAAAAACTCATGAGTTGAACTTTCTATTTTTTTTGGTAGAGACGAACACATCGACGTAGTTGTGGCATGGCTAGACAGCCCACAGATAAAGAAGAAGAAACAAAATGAAAGGAAAATTATTTTGCGTCTACATGTATTTAATGAGTTCATTAGAACTATAAAATACAAAAAAGAACCAAAATAATCAAGGGTCAAATAATCTATTCAAAATCATAGCAACGCACGGGCATTCAACTAGTGGAGATAATATATCGGTAGGAAGCTGTGTTTATTAATGTTGCTGTCAAGCACTTCATATATCTGTGAGAAGCAGAGATCAACAAATGTCCATAGAGTAAAATAATTGCACAAATCAAGTAGATGTTTTTGCACAAATTGTACTAATGTTAAACGAGTAAAAAACCACGAACGCATCTAAGATGTTTTTCTTATTTCTGCTAGATATAAAGACTGTTTTCTTTAGCAAGCTTAGATCTATTGTTTTGACTTCGTGGCCACGATACCACCCATCTTCAACTCCACCATCTCCAGCTAAAAAAAAGTCTCGCATTAAAGAACCTACGAAGCTATGGACTGTAGCGAAAAACAAAATGGGTAATTGTGACTAGTGAGAGTTGGTCTTTGTCTCCTTTTTCTGAGGGAGACCATTCTCTGCTGCTACATATTTTTTTACCATCTTGATTAAGGTTTGTGCTTGCATAGACCCCTAAATCTCAAAACAGTGTAAATCGAAGAGGTATCTTGCTGAGTGAAACATAAGAATGGTTGAGATTAAACGATACATGTTCAGAATTACGGATAGGATGGATGAGATTAGATGATACCACGATACCTCTTCGGTGGGTTACACAGTTTTAAATTTGGGGGTCTATGAAAGCACAAGCCCTTGATTTAACAGTGCTTTTTTCTTTCATGATTAACTATGATGCCACATCATAGTTTAATTATGATGCTGCCCTTAGATAGTACAATCATTATGAAGGCCGAAAATATGCGCTTATTTTGTTCTTGCTTGCTTGTGTCATGCATGTTGATCCATCCACTTGGCAAGTGCAACAAAATAACGAGCAAACTAGGAGCCGTCCGATTAGGCCTAGTCTAGTTGAACATGGCGATCTAAGCATAAACAAATCAGTTTTTCTAAATGTAAATCTCCTAGTACTGTTTTTTTTTGCGGGTAGTAAATCTCCTACTGTTAATGATTGGTAATAGATTGAAAGAATTTCGCAAAAACAAATCTCCTAGGATATTTTTATATATCAAAATCGGTATACTAAAGGAGTGTAATATCTTTATATTGAGGCGTCTGAAAACTCAACTTAGGCATATACCGACTCTAAATGACTACTCAGGTAACGCTGGGCAAATACCACAGAACCGAACAGCCGGGCAACTGAATCCACCTGGTGCGTGTGGATAGAGCTAGCTTTTTACGACGCAATTCTAACATAGAGCAAGCAGCAAGGCCACAAGATCGAACAGGAGTCTGAAGTCTAAACCCAGTACCACGATGAGTGGTCACGAGCACAGCACGTTGTTCATACGGGAATTGATTGAGCGGCACGGGATGTGACAATTATCGTGGAGCTTGCGTCGTTTTCAGCATCTGCTATTCTAGATTTCTAGCATTCAGCTACGTAGTACATTTCGCTTTCGTAGTACTCATCTTGACTTGTCTCCATGTTGCTTTAGCAGAGATCCAAGGATTGCTACCAACCTGTGTCTTCGTGTCAATAACCGGAGCTGTACTATGTTCTTCAGACGGTTTGACCTTTCGGTCCACCTCTGTGAGCCTACTAGTGGGTTCTCGGCACTCCTTAGACTAGTCATAGTGGGGAGTAACATAGAGTAGTAACATGGTGCATGTTACTACCCTATGTTACTACATCCATAGTGGATAGTTACTTATATGTGGTATCATGCATGTTATATTTATTAAATTGTAGACTCAACTTGTATTGAGAAGTGTGATGTTATGGTAAGCATAGCTAGTTACCACCTCACTCTCTTTCTTCATTTATTATCATGCCATGTCACCAAAATGCATTGGGGTGTGTGATGTTACTAGCTATGTTACTCCCACTATGAGTAGTCTTAGGGCTTCCCTCAAGTCTCCAATGGTCTTGGTGCGGAGGTCGTAGTGTGGTTCTCGACAAGGCGTTCATCCATTTGTGCTTTGTCCCTCTAGGCCCATTTGTCGGGGTTTATGCCATCCATCGTGGTTTTCGTGCCATTGGCTCCATTGACCGAGTTTATGGTGTTTTGATTGCTCCTGTCGTGGTTTTCTAGCATTGTCAGTGCACAATATGTTTGGAAAGTAGTGAGAGAAGTTTGGGTCTTTCCCGAAAAGGAAGCTCTCCATCCGATCCCATCCACATAATAACCGCATATTTTCAGTTCGGAGGCGAAAAAATGGACCGTTCGGATCCCGCATCAGACCCCCATCTCTAAAGTAAAATTCCAGGCCACCCCGATTCGCGTCGCGCGAACCCCAAATTCACAATTCTATGAGACCTTTCGAGAGCGAATCCCATCCCGATTTTCATGTTGGCGCGAAGGAAACTTCAGCCCGTACAACCTCCAACCTCCAAAGACTACCAAAATTCGCCGGAGTCGTTGGAATCGGGCTAAAATTCGCCGGAATTCGGAGTGGGCGACCTGCGGGGACGGCGGGCGGAGCGGCTACTGGGCGCAAGCGGCCGCGGGGCGTGGGCGGCCGTAGGGCGTGGCGGCTGAGCAGCCGGCGGGCACAAGCGGGCGGGAACGAAGTGGGGCGTGGGCGGCCGTCGGCCGGGGGCGGGCGGGGTCGTGGCCGGGCGGGGGTTGGCATGGCCGGCGCGAGGTGGCCGTGCACGGGGCCTGGGCGGCCGGGGCGGGCGGGGCCGGAGCAAGCACGAGGCGGCCGTGCGCGGGGCCTAGGCGGCCTTGGCCGGGGGCGAGGCGTGGCCGGCAAGGGGCTGGCATGGCCGGCGGGGGGCAGCTATGCGTGGGTGTGGCCGGGCGGGAGGAAGAAGAAAGCAAAAGAAAAACTGACTGTGAGAGAATATAAACGAATATGCTTTTTTGGAGATTCTTTTTGCGGTGTCTGGACAATGCGAGTCATTTTTTGAGCCTCCAAAACATGTTTGGGGTGCCCTCCATCAGCGATTTTTGGGTTTGTGGTTTGGAGTGTATGCTCTAACTACGTCTCCACTCTATCCGTGACAGCCGAGGTGACCACGAGCCCCTTCGCAAGACATAGGTCAAGGTACTACACGAGCTTTTGTTCTCATGCATGTTTAGATGATTTAAAGTCGATTGATTTAACAATTGAAATGTTTTTAGAGGTTACTTAACCATATGAGAAATTGTTGTTCACCGAGTTCTGCAGTATTGGATCCTAACGAAGAACATCGTCATGTTTCTATATCTGGCCGGTCCTCCTTGGTGAGCTCTAATCACATCCAGATCTTAGGAGAGATCAAGTGAGAGAACATTGACTAAGAGTATCTCTAGCAGATTCTTCATCCGACCCTATCCACATAATAACCGCCGATTTCAATTCGGAGGCGAAAAAAGGACCGTTCAGATCCCGCATCGAACCCCATCTCTAAAATAAAATTCCAGGCCACCCCGATTCGCGTCGCGCAAACTCCAAATACCCAATTCTATGAGACCTTTCGAGAGCGAATCCCATACCAATTTTCACGTTGGCGCGAAGAAAACTTCAGCCCATACAACCTCCAACCTCTAGAGACTACCAAAATTCGCCGGAGTAGCTGGAATCGGGCTAAAATTCGCCGGAATTCGGAGTGGGCGACCTGCGGGGACGGCAGGCGGAGCGGCTACTGGGCGCAGGCGGCCGCGGGCGTGGGCGGCCGTAGGGCGTGGCGGGCGAGCAGCCGGCGGGCACAAGCGGGCGGGAACGAAGCGGGCGTGGGCGGCCGTCGGCCGGGGGCGGGCGGGGTCGTGGCCGGGCGGGGGTTGGCATGGCCGGCGCGAGGTGGCCGTGCGCGAGGCCTGGGCGGCCGGGGTGGGCGGGGCCGGAGCAGGCACGAGGCGGCCGTGCGCGGGGCCTAGGCGGCCTTGGCCGGGGGCGGGGCGTGGCTGGCCAGGGGCTAGCATGGCCGGCGGGGGGCAGCCATGCGTGGGCGTGGCCGGGCGGGAGGAAGAAGAAAGAAAAAAAATTGACTGGGAGAATATAAACGAATATGATTTTTTGGAGATTCTTTTTGCGGTGTCTGGACACTGCGAGTCGTTTTTTGAGCCTCCAAAACATGTTTGGGGTGCCCTCCATCAACGATTTTTGGGTTTGTGGTTTGGAGTGTCTGCTACAGATGCTCTAACTACGTTTTCACTCTCCATCTGTGACAGCCGAGGTGACCACGAGCCCCTTCGCAAGACATGGATAGAGGTAAGATTGACGTGCAAAGCTTGGTGAATCCATGAGCGTTGTGCTTGTGCTTGTTAGACAAGAATTGTTGCCTTTGCCGATGAAGATAGACTAGTACCGAGCGCAGATAGCTTAAGATTGCCGAATTTACACCGTTAGTTGACGTCATGGAAATTGACAAAGATATGTGGCCGCGCTAATTAAAGCTGCAGCGATTAATCCTACATGCTAATTTTGGTCAAGGACGCCCCCATGAAACCTTGTGTTATATGTTGTCGTGGTGTATCTACCACATATTAGTATCAAGACAGTGTACATGTAGAGAGGGAAAGGGGCACAATACCGAGAGATGATACATGGAAGGAATCTCAATATTACTAAAAGAAAAATCCGCGGCAACGCGTGGACATCGTGCTAGTGTAAACTAAAGACCAGAGTGGATGTTTGATCCGTTAGCCAGTGTCGAGCCAGACAGGGCTGGTCCATAGATGTCAGAGGCTCCAGGAACGATATCAAGGGCCCCTTGTTCACAATGGTGAAGTTATCGTAGGGCAGGGGCCATTTCCCCCCTACTATAGATTTTTTTTTAAAGATATATATTTATGCTAAATTTGTATATATTACTTAAAGTTTAAGCATGATTGGTGGTCTGGCCTCTTAACAATATCCATCACACACGAAAGACTTAAAAAATATTAGTATTGGGCAAGAGAAATATTAGAGTAATGCAATAACAAACTAAATAATATTTACATTTGAAAGATCCATGGTCTTTGAAATCTTTAAGAATCACTCTACAGCCTAAGTACAAGTATAAATATATCAAGTATGTAAAAAAAATATGGGCCAGGGCCCTCGCTCCTGAAGGCCCGGGGCGAGCGCCCCTTTGCCCCGTCCTATGGGCCAGCCCTGGAGCCAGATATTTGAATGCAAGAGTTTGATGATACTATGGGATAATTGGCAGCTCCAGAATAATACAAATCATGCTAAAATTAATCAGCCGGCTCAAGGAAGTATGAAATACCTATGTAGCTATTTGAAATAGTCCCTCCATTTTGAAATAAGGGTCATAGATTTATCTATATTTGTATATATTTGAACACGTTTTAGTGTATAGATGCCTGCGAATATAGACAAATCTATGACATTTATTTTTAGAACGGAGGAAATGATTTAGCAACAGGATGGGTGTGACTTTTTTGAAACAAGACCCCTTGTAAGGGTCCAATTTATATTAAAAGCTTAAGAGTTTTTACAACACACCCTAACCTTTTGTTTGAACAAGGATATGGTCTCAAAGGACACCGAAGCTGCATTTACTGCAGTGGGCATACACATACATGGATGGTCCTATACGAAACTACAATTACAGCACAATCCTCACAAACTACAAAAAGGACCTCGTGAACAAAGGAAGAAATGTGATCAGGTCCCTTCTCACGAATGTTGTGCTTGGACTTCGTAGCTTGGACGCCGACCACACCGCCGGAGACGATACTATTTGGGGTGTAGAGGTCGATGAGCACCAAGCTGAGATCACCGAAGATCCTCCATACTGGCACGCCAACATGGAGGAAGAGGAAACCTAGAGAAATATCACATATATGCACACAACGACCCCTATGGCCATGGATAACGGCGGCATACCATGGTCGTCGTTGAAATAGCCTACGACCTGCAAATCTCGCGACCTCCACCGGCCCTTCATCCTGACAAACAGAACCGTGAGGAACACCATAGGCAGCAGCTCCACCGAGCTTATTGGCGAAGCTCTCACCAGATCCATGCCTCCCTCGCGCTCTTTGCCATGGAGAGACACCAAAGAAGCTTGCTCACGAACGTCGATAGGTAGCTTCTAGCAATCGGCATATGCCCAACAACACAGAGGCCAACTACTCCTAACCCTAACACTACTCTATACATTCCGCGTTGTGCATCTGCCTCGACACCGGTGACAACACCGCCGAAGAAGGAGGAGTGAGTTGAAAGCAAGGGGACGAGTCTCAACGGGCGGAGCAAGGGAGGGGAACGTAAGAGAGCCCATGTGTACTTTAGCTACCCCCAACCTGAGACCACCCTCCGTGCAACTGGGAAGTAAGAGAAGGACCAAGACCGCAAAGAAGTGGTGTTTGTTCCGTGCATGGAACCTCATGTGCGCGAAATCATTAAGTTTTGTTCCATGCCAATCTGATTTAGAGTCCCAAAGCTTGATGAAACATAATAAGATTTAGCGGCATGAATCTCAAAGTATGAAGCACAAATCCAATAACCCAGTCCTGATAGCACGGATTTCAAAGCCTAAAGCAAAATGAATCCAACGACACAAACATGCACCGAATGTCCCGTGCACGGGTAGATGAGTAGTCAGGAGCACTATACTCACTATGTTCACAATTATCTTGTGGGTTGGTTTAGTCAACGTCAAAATGTGTAAAGTTTAACCAAATATCTAAGAAAATCAACATCTAGAATATAAAATATGTTGTATTAGAAATTTAGAATGGTACATTTTCAAATTATATGTATTTAATATTGTTTCTTAATGTTAATATTTTCTGGTCAAACTTTATAAATTTTAACTTTAACTAAATCTAGAACATAAGTCAATTGCGATTGTAATTGGAGGAAGTAGGTTGTTCATACAGTAATTGACTGAGCGGCAAGGGATGTGGCATACATGTGTCAAATAATCGTCGAGCCTGCGTCCTATTCTAGTACTCGTATATTTCTATCATTCAGCTGTACGAAGTGTTCATTTCGCTTTCGTAATACACAAGTATTGACTTATCTCCATGTTGTTTTAGCAGAGACCCAAGGATTGGTACCAACCTTGTGTCTTCTTGTCAATAACGGAAGACATACACTATGTTCTTCAGACGGTTTGACCTTTCGGTCCACCTCCGTGAGCCTGCTTGTACGGACTTGTATATACTAATTGACCTAGCGATCACTTTTCTGCTCGAAAATCCACCCATTCCTGACTTGGGGATCCTAATGATAAAGAACCTTCCCAGTCCCACGTTGTATATTCAAGCCATTCTAGCAGAGGAAGCTTCAAGCATGAAAGTAATTTGATCGAAAGGCATAAACCAACCTACGTGCGAGTGCGACCATGCTTTGCCTGCGTCTGCGCTTGGCTTGTGTTCCACTTCGAGTCATCACTGACACATCTTGTTCTTGTCTATGGGCCCTTCGACCAATGTCGTTGTTGCCGAGATCCAACGTGTCGTACGCGGCTACGTGTGCCCCACCGATGTTTAGCTTGACGGCCAAGGTAAGAAACAGACTTATGGGGAAAATGCCTAATTTTCTGGATATGTTTTAATTAAAATTTTCCTCTGTGAGACTAGGCAATGCGCAGATCGAGTAAAGAATTTACGGTTTAGATTAGGTATGAAGGAATGCTATCAAGTATCGGGTAATGGTAAAGGAGGTGGCATTGCTCTTTATTGGGTGGAAGGGGTCTCCATGGACCTGTTGTCATACAGCAAACGTCACATTGACTACACGTCGAGGGAGGCCCTTATGAAACAAAGTGGCGTGGTACCTTCATATATGGAGAACCAAAGGCTAGTGAAAGGCATCATATGTGGACGCTCCTTCGCAGGATAAAGGCTCGCTCTCCGGAGCCATGGCTACTAACCGGCGATTTTAATGAAGCGATGTGGCAAGGGGAACATTTTTCCCGGACTAAAAGGTCAGAGCGCCTGATGTCCGACTTCCGGGATGTTCTTTCTTTTTGTGACGTTCATGATCTGGGGTTTAATGGTACTCCATGGACATATGACAACCACCAGAAGGGAGAAAGGAATGTGCGGGTACGCCTAGATAGAGCAGTGGCGTCTACCGCATGGAGTGCGTTATTTCCAGACATGTGTGTCCGGCACATTCAGACATCACGGTCCGATCACACACCGCTACTGATGTCGGTAGATCAGGTGACAAAACAGAGACCCAAAAGACCCGTTCGAAGGTATGAGGTTGCTTGGGAGCGAATCCCGAGCTTGCCAGCTGCGGTAACGGAGGCCTGGTCCCGGCGGGTCGCTGAACCCGGATGGGGTGCTAATATGGCACACGAAGCGGAGCAGCCTCTTTGCTCACGCCGTTCGCTAACTGGCAACGAGTCGTCAAATGGGCCGAATCTTGGTGCTATCAACAATGCCCTGAGTTCCATGATGGGTTCCCTGCAACGGTGGAAGGTTGACTACTTTCCTTCAGTTCCACGGGAATTAAAGAAGTTAAGAGATGAGCTAGATGCTTTAGCTCAACTAGATGATCCTGGGAGTGTTACCCGTAGGAAAAAGCTGCTCTCTGACATGGATGAAATGTTATATCGGGAAGAATTAATGTGGTTGCAAAGGTCACGTGTAGACTGGTTGAGAGGTGGGGATAGAAACACGAAATACTTTCACCGAAAAGCCTCGCGTAGGCAGCAGAAGAACAAGATAACGAAGATGAAACGGGCAGATGGATCGCTAAGTAAAGATACTATAGAAATGGAGGAGATGGCTACGAATTTCTTCCAAAATCTTTACACACGAGATGACAATGTTGATCCATCTGAGATTCTCAATATAATCCAGCCATGTGTTGATGACCATATGAATGAAGCACTGATGGCCCCGTTCTCTGAGAAAGAAATTGGAGACGCCTTATTTCAGATAGGGCCATTGAAGGCACCCCGGTGGATTTCCGGCTCGATTCCTTCAACGGAATTGGGGGCTTTTGAAAGAGGATGTGGTGGCTGCTGTACAACAGTTCTTTGTTGATGGGATTATGCCGAGTGAGGTAAATGAGACTACTATAGTTTTAATACCCAAAAAGAATGATCCAGAAGAGCTCAAGGACTTTAGACCTATCAGTCTATGTAACGTGATCTTCAAAATTGTCTCCAAGTGCATAGTAAATCGGCTCCGACCACTTCTACAAGATATTATTGCCCCATTCCAGAGCGCCTTCATTCCTGGTCGCCAGATAACTGATAATGCACTAATTGCTTTTGAGTGCATACATGCAATTCAGTCCGGTTCGGCAACATGTGCGAAGTACTGTGCGTATAAACTGGATATGGCTAAGGCCTATGACCGTGTTGATTGGAGATTTCTCGAAGGAGTTTTAGCGAAATTGGGCTTTCATAGTAATTGGATACGGTGGGTGATGGCGTGTGTAACCACCGTACGCTACTCGGTTCGCTTCAATGGACATTTGTTGGACTCTTTCTTTCCTACTCGCGGGCTTCCCCAAGGTGATCCACTATCGCCTTATTTATTTCTCTTTGTTGCTGATGGTCTATCAACATTGATAAAGCAGGAGATTGAGCAAGGTGCTCTACATGAATTAAAAATTTGTCGGAGGGCTCCAGGCATTTCACACCTTCTCTTCGCCGATGACTGCCTAATGTTCTTTGAGGGATCAGTGCAGCAAGCAAGAGTGGTGAAATCTATACTGGATCGATACGAGCTGGGGACTGGTCAGCTGGTCAGCTTAGGCAAGTGCTCTATTCTATACGGGAACAAATGTGTAACAGATGCTCAAAACACAATACAATCAGTTCTGGGGTATGAGACTACTTGCTTTGAGGAGAAGTACCTAGGTCTCCCGGTCCCTGAAGGTAGAATGAAGAACGGCAAGTTTCAGCCGGTGAAGGAGAAATTTGTTAAGAGAGGTTGTGATTGGGTTGAGAAGTACATGTCAAGTGGTGCCAAAGAAGTACTCATCAAAGCCATTCTTCAAGCATTACCCACGTATGCTATGGGAGTTTTTAAATTCCCAGCCGGCCTAATTGAAGATCTTAACCAAGTCGTCCGAAATTTCTGGTGGGGTGATGAGCACAATAGGCGTCGCATGCATTGGATGTCGTGGGACAAGGTAACTCGACCCAAATCGCATGGAGGCATGGGGTTTCGAGATTTTAAAATTTTCAATCAAGCCTTACTTGCACGACAAGCATGGAGATTGATCCAAGAGCCAGACAGTTTATGTGCTAGATTGCTCAAGGCGAAATACTACCCGAACGGGAACCTGCTCGACACAGCTTTCATTCAGAATACGTCGCAGTCTTGGCACGGTGTCATGCATGGCCTAGAGCTCCTTAAGAAAGGCGCAATTTGGAGGATTGGTTCGGGATCTCAAGTTCGAATATGGCGTGATAACTGGATACAACGCCAAGACTCGCTGAAAGTCTCGGGGAAGAAGGAGCATACAAGGATCAGATGGGTCTCTGAGTTAATTCGCCCGAATACTCGCTCCTGGGATGAACAAATCATTCGGAAATACTTTTTCCCGCATGATGCAGAGGCCATCTTGGCCATGAAACTAACGCCAAGAACTACTGATGATTTTGTCGCATGGAGTCCAGAGGAGAACGGAGTCTTTACTGTACGCTCTGCATATCGGTTGGGTCTCCAGCCGTCCCTAGACCGGCTTGCCGCGGGCCAATCTAGTTCTATGCCACTGGGAGATAGACCGATCTGGGATCATATTTGGAAAACACCTGTGCCCCAGAAGATTAGAGTGTTCGCTTGGAAAGCAGCGACCAATACACTCGCTGTGATGGAAAACCTGCATCGGCGGATCAACAGGATTAGCCCTACATGTACAGTATGTGGTATGGAAGTGGAAGATGGGCACCATGCTCTCGTGGCTTGCACCCAGGCGCGAGCGCTGAGGAACAGTCTCCGGTCTGTTTGGCCTCTCCCGCCCGAGGCCGCTTTTTTGAAAACTGGTGATGAATGGTTTATCCAAATGATGTCAAATGCTCCTGTGGAGACGAGGATAAAACTTATGTTTCTGTTCTGGCGAGTGTGGCACCATCGAAACGATGTGGTACATGGTGACGGTAAAGCCTCGGTCTTGGCTTCAGTTCACTTCTTGCAGAATTATGAGGTCTCGTTCAAGGAGGCAAAAACAACCCAGTCGGATCCGAAAGGAAAGATGCTATTGTTTCCCAGCCAGAGTGTGCATGCTAACATTGACGAGAAATCACGTTGGAATCCACCTCCCACTGGTTTGTACATGGTAAATGTAGATGCAGGTTGGGATAATCTGAACAAGAAAGCTGGGATAGGGATCATTATTCGGGACGAGCTTGGCTTGGTGGTGCTCACTGAATGGAGGTTCATTCCATATTGTGCAAGTGCAGAAGAGGCCGAGGCTGTGGCATGTCTTGATGGGCTTCGCCAGCTGATCAATATGCAACGCCCTGGTATCATTGAAACTGATTGCCAACGGGTGATCACCGCTGTAACCTCTACTGTGCTAGATCGCTCGTCCTCCTGGAGCATCTACATGGAGATTAAAGATCTTCTACGCTTTCATCCGGATCTCGAACTTCGGAAAGTCGATAGGAATAGCAGAGTAGCGCATTGTTTGGCGCAACTAGGGAAGCGTGAGTCTAGTGGTGTTTTAAGTGGTTCGGCTCCATCCTGTGTGATTGAGTTGATCACTAATGATTGTAAAAACCATAATTTATAATCAATAAAGCTCACGATTCCCCTCAAAAAAAAATTTATTAGACTTGATTAATTATCAATCTGCTTCTGCAAAAAGAAAATATATTGTCTTCCCCCCGACCCCTCGCGTCGCCCTCCTCTGGCGGCCGAGGGGCAAACCCTAGCCGCCGCCGCTTAGCCCCCCACCTCCTCCCTTCCTTGCCTCGCCGCCGTCGGAGGGGGCCCGACAAAGCCGCGCGCTCCCCGAGGAAGGTGGCGGCGGGGCGCTTCTTCCCCCTCCCGCGTCCCTGGCGAGAAGGAGCTCGCTCGGGCGCGGCTCAGGGCGGCGGGCGCGGCGGGGTGTGGTGGAGCTCGCCGGTGTGCTGTGGGCGTGGCTGCTAGGCGGGCGCGGTGGCTCTTCTAGCCGCTGGCGGCGCGTGGAGCTCCGGCGGTCGTGGGCGGCCGGGCCAGATCTGGGCTGGGCTGGCCGTGGCGGCGCGGCGGCTGGCTGGCGCAGGCCCCCCTGGTCGTGGTGGTGCTGCGGCTTGCTGCAGCAGCTGGGGTGGTCGCATCCCCCGGGCAGGGCGGCGGCCACGGCGAGGGCCCTGGGCCGGGAGGGCTGCGCGGCAGCGGCTTCGGTGTTGGCCACGAGGTTGCTGCGGGAGGTCTGTGTTGGTGGCGTGGTTGTGTGTTGGGGCCGTACGGCGCGGTGGTTGGAGTGCCGTCGCCGGCGTGTGGAGGCCAGGGCGGGCGCGGCATGTCCCTAGGAGGAGGAGCTCGGTGAGGGGCGCGACGGGATGATGGCCTCGGTTTCCTCGGCGGTGTGGCGACTGCGGTGGCCGCATGGGTGGCGTGGCGGTCGGACCTGGGAGTTCTTGTCTGCGGGCTTCGGCGTTCGTCTTCGGACCCCGTGTTGGTGTTGGTCGGCGTCCCCTCTATGTGGCGTTCCGGCGGCGCCCACGGTGTTCTTCGGCGATGCTCCGTTGGCTACAGGCGCGTTGCTCCGGGGTTCGCGATCCGGCGGTTGCAGGTGGTGGTCTGTGCCGGTCCTCTTTTGGGCAGGCGCGAGTTTTCTTGGGACTCTTTGCTGGGCGAAAGCTTTGTCTTGGCGGCCGGCCAGGACCGATGACGGTGACGCCCGTGGGCGCCGCTTCCTTCTTGAAGGCGTCATCGAAGCGGGTGTCTCTTGATCTCCGCCCGGGCTCTCCGGGGGAAACCCTAGATCCCTCACGGGATCGGGCGTGGGCGGCACTCTTGGGTCGCTTTGCCTCTTGGGGCCTCGCTTTGGACGTCCGCTGGTCAGAGGGGTTTGTGGAGTGTTTTGGTGGTTTCAGTGGAGGCGGGTTCGTCTTCGGCCAGGTGGGACGCGGCCTCGGGGTCGGTGTGGTAGTTAGAGTGGTGGCTCCGGTCTTTTCGCCTCCGCCTGTTGCGTTGAGGTGTGGTGTCGACCTGGTTGGTCGTCGACCCGTGTGGAGCGCAGCCTCGGGGCTGGCGTGTGGTGTCGTGTTGTAACGGTTTTTCGGCCAGTTTTCCTCATAAACGGGCTATCTCTTTGCTCCTATATCAATGAAAGGCAAAGCTTTTGCCTCGTTTCAAAAAAAAAATAGAGTTGATTAATTTCCTAAAAAATAGCAGCATTTATGACACTAAATTTTATTAATAAAAAATCATCTTAACGTGTAGTTAATGATGTAATAGTTTGATGTTACATATATTGCTATTTTTATGTAAAAATTCATTCACATTTGAAACAATTTGACTTCCAACAAAAACCTACACTTTACTCCTGAACGGAGGGAGTAGCAGTAGCTAGCACCTTTGTGCTGCATGTTTTTCTAGCACCGTTTCTACCATGGCTTTTCCTCGAAATAGGCTTTCATCCCGCTATATTAATATAGCAACCACACGATACAAAAACATGCTGAGGCTGCAGCACAACTAAGCCCAAAAGAAACTGTTGAGAAAGAAAAACGAAAACAAATGTCGACACCAGCAGCCGATCAGACGAGGCAGCGAGGACAACCTAGGCCGCTATTGGCCCGTCCGGGCCAACACATGCCCGTGAAGTCCTTGCCACCAAGCTGCAGCATGCCGGCCGTAGCACCGCCACCACCCTGCCACCGCCAACGTGCCTTCTCCGCCAGCAGAGAACGCTGTAGTCAAATAAGGGGCCTACGAGCTGCCCAACCCAGATAAGGCCCAAAGGGGCCCAGATATGGGTTGAATGGGCGCTGCCACCACAACTCCCGATCTCGCCGCTCTGCCGCCAACGACGGCGCCACTGCGCCTCCTTCCACCCGACACACGGGTCTCACACCGTCGCATCGGACCGCCATCAAGCCGAGGGACACCGTCACAGGCCACCGTGCGCCGCGCCATGGCTCCACGCTTACGGGAAAGTCCGGTCGCCGCCGACAACAGCAGAGAGGAGGAGGGGAGGAGTGGGGCGAAGAGGAGCGGCGACTAGGGTTCGCCCCTGCTCGCCCGCGTGGAGGGCGAGAGAAGCGAGGATCTTCCTGCCATGGTTTTTGGCGCGGTTAATGCATGATCAATTTGACAGAAAAGTTTAGGAGCTGTCTGAAAAAGAAGTTTTGATGAACTCGTGACCATTTGTTGGTCCGAGTTCAGCCAGGCATTTGTAGGCAAATTTTAACGGAATTTATATCAGCCGAACCTCTTTTTTAAAACTGAAGCAGCGTATTTTATTGAGAGTTTAACAAAGTTACATCAACCGGTGTTCCGGTACATCAACTAGAACATAATTTGGAGGAACCTCCGTCCACCTTATTACAGAATGTTTTTTTCGATAAAGGAGTAGAGCCCCAGCCTCTGCATCAATAGATGCACACGGCTTCTTTTATTAAAAACCAAGTGTCAAGTCTTAGTATAGCATCACTTATTACAATTATGGAGAAGCTAGAATCGCAACAAAAAGCAACCAGACGAAAATATGGCTAACAGAAGAGCTATGCATTTGCTATTCTATTAAGATGCCGCCACCCAGTAGCCTGGAAAAAGAAGTCCTGAGCAACCTGTAGTATCCGGTTGCATCCAGTAACTATATCCTTCCGCTGCTCCATAGGGAGTAGGAACGCCCATTGCTGAATTGAATGAGCAGCTCGCCGGATAACCTGCAAAAAATTAGTCCCAGTGTGTTCGTTAAAGATCATATCATTTCTAGTCCTCCAAATAGCCCAACATAAGGCCGAAACACCTATTCGAATCTTTTGTTTATCCTCTTTCCTCACTCCATTCAGCCATCTACCAAACATATTAGTAAATTAGCTGGCGGAGAGATATTATAAGTAAGATACACCATACGCCATATTATCTTCCCAAAAGGGCAAAATAGAAATAAATGGTTTACAGTCTCCATGGAATCACAAAAACAACATTTTTGACACCCATTTCACTTCCGTTTGGCTAAGTTGTCCTTAGTTAAAAGAACCTTGTTATTAAGGAACCACATAAAAAAAATTATCTTCAAAGGGATCTTTAACTTCCATAGATACTTACGAAGGTAAATAGTATGCCCATTCGTCATATCTAGATACATAGGTTTAACTGTGAAAATACCCGAATCATTTAGTTTCCAAATAAATTTATCCGATTCAGTAGTTAAATTGATTGTAATTAATCTTTGGCATAGATGTAACCACTGTAGCCACTTATTATCATTCAGACCTCTTCTAAAAGTAAGATTAATAGGTTGAGTTTCAAGCACAGTCGACACTAACACATTTTTATGCTGAATAATATTATACAAAGCCGGATATTGATGGGATAGAGGCGTGTCACCCAACCACACATCCTCCCAGAACCTCACAGATTTTCCATCCCCTACTTTGAAACTGCCTCGCTTAAAGAAATCTTCTTTCACATGCATAAGACCCTTCCAGAATGGTGAATCAGTTGGTCTAACCTCTACTTGTGCCAAAGTATTGTTTTAAAGATATTTGTACATAGGAGTTGTTGCCACATACCCTCCTCCGAAAGGATTTTAAACAACCATTTACTCAATAAGCATTTATTTTTCAATTCCAACACCTCAATACCTAACCCCCTTGATCCTTTGGTCTACACATAATACTCCATTTAGATAGCCTGTATTTCTTCTTATGCTCATCCGATTGCCAGAAAAAATTTGATCTATAAAAGTCAAGCCTCTTCCTCACCCCAACTGGGATTTCCAAGAAGGAAAGCATAAACATTGGCAGACTTGTAAGAACCGAATTAATTAGGACCAATCTATCACCATATGATAACAATTTACTACACCAACCCCCCAATTTTGACGCAAACCGATTTTCAATGGGATTCCATTCTGCATTCCGCAAAGTCCTATAATGTACCGGTATACCCAAATATTTTAAAGGTAGAGATCCAGACTCACACCCAAAAATGTTTCTATATTAATCTTCCATATCCTTTGCCTTTCCGAAAGTAAATATTTCACTCTTATGGAAATTAATTTTCAAACCCAAAAGTTGTTCAAAAATACATAAAATCAGTTTCATATTAACAGCTTTAGCAATATCATGTTCCAAAAACAAGATTGATATGTCTCCGACGTATCGATAATTTCTTATGTTCTATGCCATATTATTGATGATACCTACATGTTTTATGCACACTTTATGTCATATTCGTGCATTTTCTGGAACTAACCTATTAACAAGATGCCGAAGTGCCGGTTCCTGTTTTCTGCTGTTTTTGGTTTCAGAAATCCTAGTAACGAAATATTCTCGGAATTGGACGAAACGAAGACCCAGGGGCCTATTTTTCCACGGAGCTTCCAGAAGACCGAAGAACATACGAAGTGGGGCCACGAGGTGGCGACACCACAAGGCGGCGCGGCCAAGGAGGGGCCCGCGCCGCCCTATTGTGTGGGCCCCTCGTCAGGCCCCCGACTCTGCCCTTCCGCCTACTTAAAGCCTCCGTCGCGAAACCCCTGAGGCGAAAAACCACGATACGGAAAACCTTACTGAGACGCCGCCGCCGCCGATCCCATCTCGGGGGATTCTGGAGATCTCCTCCGGCACCCGGCCGGAGAGGGGATTCATCTCCCGGAGGACTCTACACCGCCATGGTCGCCTCCGGAGTGATGAGTGAGTAGTTCACCCCTGGACTATGGGTCCATAACAGTAGCTAGATGGTTGTCTTCTCCTCATTGTGTTTCATTGTTGGATCTTGTGAACTGCCTAACATGATCAAGATCATCTATCTGTAATACTCTATGTTGTGTTTGTCGGGATCCGATGGATAGAGAAGACCATGTTATGTTAATTATCAAGTTATTACATATGTGTTGTTTATGATCTTGCATGCTCTCCGTTACTAGTAGAGGCTCTGGCCAAGTTTTTGCTTTTAACTCCAAGAGAGAGTATTTATGCTCGATAGTGGGTTCATGCCTGCATTGACACCGGGACGAGTGACGAAAGTTCTAAGGTTGTGTTGTCGTTGTTGCCACTAGGGATAAAACATTGGCGCTATGTCCGAGGATGTAGTTGTTGATTACATTACGCACCATACTTAATGCAATTGTCTCGTTGTTAGCAACTTAATACTGGAGGGGTTCGGATGATAACCCGAAGGTGGACTTTTTAGGCATAGATGCGATTGGATGGCGGTCTATGTACTTTGTCGTAATGCCCAATTAAATCTCACTATACTTATCATGTCATGTATGTGCATTGTTATGCCCTCTCTATTTGTCAATTGCCCGACTGTAATTTGTTCACCCAACATGCTTTTATCTTATGGGAGAGACACCTCTAGTGAACTGTGGACCCCGGTCCATTCTTTTAATACCGAAATACAAATCTGCTCGCAATACTTGTTTTACTTGTTTTCTCTCGCAAACAATCATCTTCCACACCATACGGTTAATCCTTTGTTACAGACAAGCCGGTGAGATTGACAACCTCACCTGTTTCGTTGGGGCAAAGTACTTTGGTTGTGTTGTGCAGGTTCCACGTTGGCGCCGGAATCTCTCGGTGTTGCGCCGCACTACATCCCGCCGCCATCAACCTTCAACGTGCTTCTTGACTCCTACTGGTTCGATTAAACCTTGGTTTCTTACTGAGGGAAACTTGCCGCTGTGCGCATCACACCTTCCTCTTGGGGTTCCCAACGGACGTGTCAACTACACGCATCAAAGATTGTGTCATCCGCATATTGTAAAATGGAAATTTCCCCGTCAATAAGGTGCGGCAACAAGCTTCCCACTTTACCTACATCCTTTGCTCTAGCAATAAGAATCGCTAACATACCAGCGACAATATTAAAAAGAATTGGGGATAGAGGATCTCCCTGTCGTAGACCTACCCTAGTTTGGAAGTTATGCCCAATCACATCATTCACTCTTATACCAACACTTCCCGCTTGCACAAATTGCTTTATCCTATCACACCATATCGGATCAAATCATTTCATGCGGAGAACTTGTTGCAAAAAGGGCCATTTAACCTTATCATACGCCTTTTCAAAATCAATCTTAAAAATCACCCCATCTAGTTTCCTTCTATGCATTTCATGTATCGTTTCATGAAGGACAACAACACCTTCTAAAATATGTCTCCCAGGAATAAACGCCGTCTGTGTCGGTTTGATGACTTTTTGAGCTACCTCCGAAATACGATTTGTGGCAACTTTAGTAAAAAAATTAAAACTCACATTGAGTAAACATATTGGTCTATATTGTTGGATTTGAGTTGCATTTTCATTTTTCGGTAATAAAGTAATTACTCCAAAATTCAGTTTATACAGCGGTAATTCCCCTTTCTGAAAGCTCTCAAATAAAGCCATCAGATCAAACTTAATAAACCCCCAAAAATGTTGATAGAACTCCGCAGGGAAACCATCTGGTCCTGGTGACTTGTTATGCTCCATTTGAAAAATAGCATCATGAACCTCCTCCATCGAGAAGTTTTCAATCAGCACACGATTCTCTTCCGCTGACAATTGCGGGATATCTTCAATTATGCTTTCATCAAGCACCACCGAACTAGGGTCTGGACTACCAAAAAGTTTTTTATAATATTCTGAAATATAAACCCTTAGATTATCATCGCCTACAAAATTGATAATTTTTCTTTTTCCTGTGTTTACCATTGGCTATAAGGTGAAAATATTTGGTATTACCCCCCATCCTGAATATATTTTACTTTAGCCCTTTGTGCCCACTTGATCTCTTCATCACGTCGGTGTTTGCTTAACTTTTCATTAGCTACCCGTAACTCATTACGTTCCCCTTGTGATAGCGGTACTGATTCCGCTCTAATATCTAGTGTATCAATAATGCTTAAAAGCCTCTCCTTCTCCTTCTTATATTTTCCACTCAATTTTTTTGCCCAACCACGTAAAAAACGCCGCAAATGCCTTATTTTATTTTGCCAAGTTTGAATCGGGCTTTTTCCAATGGGGCCGGCTGCCCATTCAGTAGCTATGAGCTCATTGAAACCCTCATGTTCAAGCCAAGCCAACTCAAAAGAAAAAAGTGACGTTCTGCCTATATGCGTCTGAATCCCCGCATCAATCAATAGCGGAGTATGATCAGATCCCGAACGTGTCAAAGCCCGAACCGTGACCAAAGGGAATTTCAGTTCCCATTCCACACTCGCAAGAACCCTATCCAACTTTTCATATGTAGGTGTTTGTCTCCTACTCGCCCAGGTAAATTGCCGGCCCGACAAAGCAATTTCTCTCAAATTCAGATTTTCAATAATCGCATTAAAAATAAAAGGCCATCAGGGATTAAAGTTATTGTTACTTTTATCTTCCGGTTTCCTCAAAATGTTAAAATCCCCGGCTAATGACATTGGTATCGTCTCTGATTCACAAGTCCTTACTAATTCGGCAAGGAACTCATATTTATTTTTATCTTGAGCCGCCCCATATACCGGCACAAGAAGCCATTGAAAACCATCAATTTTAGAAGTAATAGCCAGTTTGACACAATAATCTCCACTATCCACTCTAGTAATAGCCAGTTTGACACAATAACCTTATTACAGAATGTGAATCATGGCAATGCTTAAATACGAATATTTCCAATACGACGAGCTAGCTGGAAGCAATCAGCTAAGATGGTTGTATAGGGACTCCACGGATCATTTCTTCCATTGCATGCATTGATTAGCTTTGACACCGTCTGATTCAACAATTGAAAGGGATCATCTGATATTCTCCGCTCATAAAAAGATGTCTCTAATTTATTACGATTTGTTGGTATCTAAATCCGATTTAGTATATAGATACATCTAGGTTTTGATAAAATTGAGACATAACACAGGAATTTGTAACCCATATCTTAGCGCCATTGCTTGGGCAGCCGATGCATCAATAAGATTTGAGAGGACAAGCACCTCCAGCCACTGCCTTGCCTTTATGATTCCGAATGATAGTTGCTGCTGCACCTTGACCTTTCGGGAAGAATGTTGCATCCACATTCAGTTTATATTGGCATGCCGAGGTTTTCGACCAACGACCTTCACGAGGATTGCTCTCGGTTTCGATGCTCTGTAGTTTCCTGTTAGAGCTTGGATTGAAGAAGTTGAAATATCAGCAGGTGCCACTCTTTCCCCCTTTACAGCCTCCAGACGCTCCCACCAAATGTACCAAGCCGCAACAAGAATTTTCTCTTGTAGTTCCAGATGGCCCAACACCGGTGATTTTCTCCTTGGATTTCGTAGAATTTCCTCGAGAACCACAGAGCCCGATCTGTCCACCAATAAGAAGGTGTCTATTGGAGCATCCAATCCAAACAATTTCGATACTTCTTTCGCCCTTTTATAAGTAAACACCAAATGCTTAACATATTCATCTCCTTGTTGGCATACAAGACACTGAGCTAAGACTTTTATGTATCGATTTGCAAGAACTCTGACACCATGTACTAGCCCATGTAAAGCCCTCCAAGCAAAAAAAGAAAATCAGTTTTGCTGGTACATTTAACCTCGAGATTATCTCTCAAACTGGGTTAACATTTGCATTACCTTGACCATCTACCCATCCCAATTTACCTGGTGCTCCCATTCTGAGTAGCATACAGACCTCACCGAGAAAGTGAAATACTTTGCCTTATGCCCGGCCACAAAATCCTCCTGTGAGTTTTCACTAATGTGAATGAGTTGAATTCGATATACCTCAAGAGAATTTAAAAATTCTAAGAAAAGCTCTTCATCCCATTGACCTGTCACCAGGCATATTAGGGCTTATTAGCTCGTCCGCAGTCCAATAAATCACG
>NC_061513.1:166472570-166496381 GCF_022539505.1 Lolium rigidum | reverse complement strand
CTTTATTAGAACGCAAAGGCTTTGAACCAGGGTGGGTTCACAGAGCGCTAGGTCTGGTCTCGGGGGGCCAGACGGCGATTACTATTAACGGGGAAGTAGGGAACTTCTTCCGTAATGGACGCGGGGTGCGTCAGGGGGATCCGTTGTCCCCCCTCCTCTTTGACTTTGTGGTGGAGGCCCTAGCCTCCATCCTTGACAAGGCCAGAGAGGTGGGACACATTATTGGGTTAGTCCCGCACTTGATACCTGGGGGGTGTCGCATTTGCAATATGCGGATGATACTATCATCATGTTTCAGCCAGATGATCTGGCGATCGCCAACCTCAAATACATACTTCTCTGCTTCGAGAATATGTCGGGCCTCAGGATCAACTTCCATAAGAGTGAGGTCATGCTGATTGGCGGGGACGTGGCGGAGGGGACTAGGATTACCAACATGCTTAACTGCAAGAGAGGCACCTTCCCTTTCACCTATCTAGGTCTACCGGTGAGTGACCGCGCGCTGCTAGCTTCGGACTGGGGTCCGCTGACTAACAAGGTTGCCAAACGCGCAGATCCTTGGATGGGAAAGTTGATGTCCTCGGCCACGAGGCTCACTCTCATCAACGCGTGCTTGTCGAGCCTGCCGCTACATGCGATGGCGGTGACCCTCTTGGGGGAGGGGGTGCACGGCCTGTTTGATAAGGCCAGGTCCACGTTGGCCAGACTCGGCGAGTTCTGTGGTTGGCGTGCGCTGCCCTTCTTTGGTCACTCTGGAACGTTAGAAACAAATTAACCATTGAGGGTGTGTTTCCAGCTAACCCGGCTGACGGTTTGTACAAAATGATTGTATACTTGCAGGTATGGAAGCTTCTTGCTAGGAGAGGAGACCGTCAAGCGGTGGAGCTGGTGATTGGCAGGATTCGAGCTCTACATGCTTCTATCAGAGATAGTGTCTAGTGCTCCCCTCTGGGGCAGAGTGGTGTGTGTGGTGTTCGTTCTCACTAGACGGTAGGCTTTGGCGTTGGGGCGTCGCCTCTCCGGATGGTGTGCTAGGTCGATCACCCCGGGCTCTGCTCGAGCCTTGTGTTTAAAAAAAGTGCTTTATTAGAATCAGTGCTATGGAAGCAATAGAAATAAATCTCATCTGAGGTACTTTCTTCAGCTAGTCAATTACAGTACAACAACATCAAAGCCTTTTTCCCATGCAAGTTGGGGTAGGCTAGCTAGTCAATTACAATCTCATCATAAAATTGACAAGCAAAATGCATGCAATTGCATCTAAGCACATGCCGTCCTGATCCAGTGACAACCTATTTCTTTGGCAAGCGGTAAGTACAGATTGTATTACCGGCCAGGTCCCCCGCCTCCCGTCGGCTCCTCACCGCGGCACGCCGGAGGTGGCTGGTGGTGGGCGGCGGCCAGGTCCTTGATCTGCGCCACTATCCCCCTGCCTCTCGCCGGTGCGTGGAGGTGATCTTGGGCTTCTCCCGCGGCACGAGGTCGCCCGGGGCATCAGCCTTGGGTTCGATGGTGGAGGCGGCCCTCTTCTTCGCCGGAGATGGTCGGCCTACGGATGGTGGTCGTGGGTCTTTCGATCTGTCACTGCGTTCTGGAGGCGAGGTGGAGAGGCGTGGAAGCCGGCAACGACTGATGTCGCTGGTGGAGGGCTGGCTTTCGGCTGCGGAGGTGCCCAGGGCGTGTGCGGTGTCTCCGGACAACGTGCGGCAACTGTGGCCAGCCTGGGATGGTCGCCGGCGTGGGGCCCGACCTGAATAAAGGCGGTGGTCCTAGGGTCTCTCTTGGGCGAAGATGAAGACTTACCTGAGGTTCGCTCTTCTCGATCTGGCAGGAATGTTGAGTTCCGGAAGGCGCCGCAGGCGAATGTAACAGTGTTTTTATTGCCTGGAGTTTGCTGGATCGGTGGTATTCGGTCGTGCGCACCCATGCTTTTCTTCCGGCCGATTGGTTCTGGAGGGAGCGGTGTGTTAGCATCAAGAGACATTTTGGTCCATGATGTAGTCAGATGAAGGGAATAACATGAAGGCCGGAGCGGAGGACTAGCTAAGGGAGGTTCAAGTCTCCGCGTTGTTGAGAGACTTGCTTGGTGTCCCGGGCCTCGCAGCAGTCATATGGAAGTGGGGGCGGCAGCACATATGAAGTTGAGAGTCCTACCTTTCAGGGTGAAACCCAAGGTCTGGCCTTAACTGGTTGTGCCTAGCAATGACCTTGTTGGAGGCATTGTTTTGAGAGCGGGGACTATCTTCAGGGTGAAAACCTAAGATCTTTGGTCGGGCGACGACAACACTTCAGGTGTTGTCTTGGTGGTGGTTTGTATTGCTGTTGCTAAGCCTATGATGCTATAGCGGGACTTTTGTTTCTTAGTTTTCTTTTCTTTTTTTGGCTGTGTGCATCCGTACTGCCATTAGGGTGTTGCGTTGTTGCAGAGGCTAGGTGTAATTGATATCTTTTGATATTAATATATTCCCTTTATCGAAAAAATTACCGGCCAGGGAAAATGACCTTGAGGGTCCAGCGGAGGATGAACTCCTAGTGCTTGATGTTGGCACATGAGGTCATCCGGTTATACAATCTGTGCTTACATGAGCCTCCCTGCTTGCTGAGGCAGTTGACATGATTCCCGAAGCTGTTGGATCTCCAAAAACCTGGCACTGCAATATTTTCCGAGGCAGTCAACCCATCCCCCCAAGGTCTTGGATCTTAACACCTAACATTTAGCGAGGGAAACTTTGGTTGCAACAGCCGGTGCAACCCCTAGTCATATCCATCAGTCGGCGTGGAGGGCACCCCCTATGTTGATCTCTTCCTTGATGGCAGCAGTGATGCAGGGCCTTACTTCTCCCTGCAGTGGCCTACCTCTTCGCCTCTGATTCATACCTGACGCCACCGACACGCCACCTATGGCTCCTGTATTCCTGTGGTGGAAGAGCATACTAAGATGGAGAAAGGAATACAGGGAAGCTGCAGGAGAAGATTGAGAATGCCAGCATGGAGTGCGGGTAGGTCATAGTGGGAAGATTAGGAGATGATTTGGAGCAGGGTGCAAGCAAGAAATGAGGAAGACACCTTGGGAATTCAAGAGCGAAGCTGACAAAAAAATCAGGAACCAGATCCACACCCGGGAGCAACGGATCACCACCACCATCGCCAACTCCCCTTTGATGGTGAAGATAGCTTTCACCACGATCCTCCCAAATCATGCATGATATTCTGGTCACTGATTTTACCACGTTACAGGGATCGTCAATCTGAGCCGGCGATTGGGCTGTAGAGCGTTCCTACGCAAAAAAAGACTTGTTTATATTCCCATTGCAGTCCAGTTTCACTAGACTATAGATGTACAGCTCTTTTGCAAGATCACTTATCATCCTCATGGACAAATTAGATTAGCTCAAAATCTAATTAACAAACGACAAACAAATTTTCATTTGTTTTTTTGCTACTAGCTGGTAGTTTCTAAAGATGTTACTCAACTATAATGTTCCAAATTCTGCAAGGGCTCTGCTACATCGAGGTCGACCTCGATTCCTGGTAAAACGAGGTCAGTCCGACCAGGTGGACTTCCCTTTTTTGGCCCACCGTGGGGACCACGTGCTTTCCGGAAACAACCACCCGTATGGTGGACCCCACAGCATATTACGAGCATCTCCCACGTGAACGCCACTTTTTTGGGGACCACGGTGGAGATAAAGCTACCTCTACATCGGATCCCATCTTCTTCTTACCTGCTACATGTGCACTGGATCCCTATCTTCTTCTTCAACACGCCAAGAACAAGGATGAACCAAGGAAGAGGAGTCACATCCAGAATCTTGATAAAAAACCTCCTCTCCTCTCGTCCAGTTCCTGCCACCAGTTAATCTGCTACATCGATTCAAACATCTGACGAAGAGATCTGCTACATTGAGGAAGAGATCTGCTACATACTTGCTTGTTCAGATCTGTTCCCCGTTGGATTACATCTGACGACTAGGATTAAGTTACATGCACCTAGCAAAAAACAGAAAAATACCTTCCCCTTTGCTACATCTAGTGAAATATGGCAGCATGAAGTCTTTAAGTACCTACATCTAGTATGTTACATGTACTTAGACAGCTATAGCTGCCACTAATGTATGTTACATGCACTTAGTAGGTGACTTCTCTACTGCCTTCAGACAAAAGTAGCTGCCACTAATGTAACTATAGTTACATGCCCCACGTTTCATGTGCCAAAATAAATTACTGGTATGTTACATGTGCCACTAATGTAACTATAGTACAAACAAAAGTAACAAGTCTAAAAAGACTGCAGCTGGTATGTTACATGCAGGAAATGAAGGGACTAGATCATGGTTTATGTGACCTAAGTTACATGGTTTGTAGATACTACATCATGGGACAAAAAAAGAGCATAGAACACAAAGATAGCATGTAGAACACAAAAAAAGCATGTAGAACACATGATATAACACAAAAGATAGAACACAAAAAGTAGATAGCATGTAACTGGTAGAACACAAAGGTAGCACAACCATGTAGAACACAAAAAAGAGCATGTAACTGGTAGCACAACTAGGTAGAACACAAAGTTAGGGCAGAGCTACACAGAACACTAGACTGCAGCTGGTATGTTACATGCTCATACTGGTTATCAGTTCATACTGGTTGGCATTAGTAAAAGTAGTACTGCATAAATTTGCCCATACTGGTTGCCATGTCAGTCACATGATCTTCCTGGTATTGCCTTGGTTTTCTGCGGAAGATATTTACAACTTGCACCTGTAAACGGGAAAAAATAAAAAGGGAGAATGTTATTTCTTGTAAAAAAAAGATGTAAACCCTACCAGTAAGTAAACTATGGCAGCCACAAAAAAGAAATAGTTAAAAGTAGTTTGGTAAAAAACAGATGTAATTTACTTTAAAAAATGGTGTGCAACAAAAAAATCTTAATGATTCATGTCATTGATTCCATGCAGATATTTGTCTGAAGAAGAATGCCAAGGGCTCGCGGATTTGAATACTGGTTTGGTGGCATTGATCTCAATGCAACTCCTGAAGCTAGTACATCAACTGATCAACAGGCTGGCAGCCGCCAGAAGTCGGAGGCCATCGTGTTGATCCCCAAGGAGATGAAGCAGGTCCTTCAAACAATGATCAGCAAGCTGATTCGCGTGCACGGATTGGTGTTACACTTTCCAGTGAGGAAAGCGATGGTGAAGCTGAGGTTGAGTCAACACCTGAAGGATATGTTCCAAAGGTTCCATTTGTTGGCATGATGTTTGACACACCTGATCTAGCTTTGCAGCACTACAACAGATATGCTCACCATGTTGGTTTTTCAGTGAAGATAGAATCATCTAGGAGATGTGCTAAAGATGGTGAGCTAGATAAATTTGTTTATGTCTGCAACAAATGCGGGAAGCCTAGAGAAGAAGAAGCGATCCCGATTAAGCGAGAAATCGTAAGCCAAGCCGTGTCGACCGACTGCAAAGCAAAGCTTCGAGTAAAACGTGATGGTGCTAGATGGAAAGTTACTCAGTTTGTTGAGGTGCATACACATGAGGTGATTGACAAGTTTGCGCTGAAGAAGTACTTGAGATCCCACAACAAGATCCCTGCAGAAGAGAAAAAGTTCATTGACTTGTTGCATGAAGTCAACCTTACTTCAGGTAGAATCATGGAAATCATGGGGGAGCTATATGGAAGCAAGAAGAATGTCCCATACAACAGCAAAACAGTTAGTAACTACACTGCAAAACTAGGGAACTATGACAGGATTAAAGATATCCCAGAGCTGCTAGAGTACTTTGAAGAAATCAAGAAAGATGATCCCAGATTTTTCTACAAGTTCAAGCTAGATGCAGAAAATAAAGTGGAGAACCTGTTCTGGATGGATAGCAAAGCAAGTGTAATATCCCAGGTAATGGGGTTACAAAAATAGAGGAAACAGATGTGTGCATTGCATTCATGCATATAAAATCTGGGGAATTTTCGTGCTTTAAAGTAAAACAGATCACGATGATCGAAGTTTCACTTGATCTTGGTGGAACCGAAGTAGCTCATCAAGTCAAGCGCTATAAACCTCAATGTGACTTTGCTAAAACCTTGTTTTGGGTAGAGATGATTTGATCTAAGGGGTTAGATCAAATGGAATTAAATCTAACACAACAACACTTCAATCAATGATCCATTGCTTGATCTTATAACAGATCATAATATGGTAATCTTTGCCATAACATAAAAACATCTGTTCATTTACAAACCAAGTAACAATAAAATGGGGAAACCATTCTGGACTAATCTTTTCCATGTCTTAAAACTAATCCATGATCCTACCATGAAACCTCATGGTATTCATTCCACTTCAACATTGGAATGTATAACAAGGAGATCCACTCAAGAAGTATATATTCTTCTCTATTCCAAATTCTTATACATCAAACCTAGAGAGGTGAGAATTCTATTATAATTATTAGAGAAGCAATAACAAACCTTGAGCTAAACCTTGGATATACATCCAAGTATTCAAATCATCATCTCTAAGAGAAACCTTAGGATAATCATTCCTTTATAAGAGAGCCCAAGCTAATGTGTTACACTCAAGAAAGTTAAACCAACACTTGAATGTGAGGGAGAGAACTATCCATATACACCCAGATGATAATATCAACATTGTTTAAGTAGAACCCTAACAGAATATCTCAGGCATTCTCCTGGGATATAATCTATAGAGACAACCATAGCCATGTCCACCCAAGAAACTATAAGAGGGTTATTATGCTTAGTTGATCAAGACAACACTTGATCATGGAAGTGAAAACCATTCCATTAGAAATTATTTAGGAAGCCAAACCTTGAACATTATAAATTGAGTAATGATCATAAACCCTAAGAATTTGAGGTAGAAGATATTAAGAACAAGTTGATCATGCCTAATCCATGATCATGCTCTAGAGGTATGTGAGAATAAGTTAAATCCTAATAGGATTAGTAGATGTTACCCACCACATGAAATCATAGGGAGGTAACTAGTAATCAACCATAGGCTTATATTCCAACCTTAACTTGTGAGTCACTTGGAGATCATAAGTAGAATCTTACCACATCTATATTTCATTCATTCATCAATTATAGAACCTAAGAAAACCTTAGAGTTAAACTCTATACCTTATACGGTGAGAAACCATTCATCATTATAACCAAAGTTAACTATAAAAAGAACTATAACCAATGTAGTTACTTTAATGATAAATTGAGGTTAATAATAGAAGTTAATTGGTAGAAGATAAAACTAATTCTCAAGTCCTTAGTAATTAGAGAAGCACATAAGATATGAAGCAAATAACCATATTACCATGGTTAGGGGAGATTAAACCCTAGCCAATGCACTATGGTGTCATCTCATATCTATAACCTAGAAATTATATCTCAAACCTAGGGGTGTATCACTTGGATGATCATAACCATAAACCTAGTTCACATTTGAGTTCCAAACCACATGCCATTAGGTGATTATAATTAGGACCCCGAATTGCTCATTTGCTAAGTTCTATGCTTCCCTAATTAAACCTAAGAAATATCTAGTGCGTGTACTCATAATTAAAACCCATGTGTGGTGAATAACCACTCATACCAACCACTTATCATTATCACCCGAGACCCAACCATGATGAGAGGAATGTCTACTCTAGGTCATTCAAGGTGTTAATAAATCTAATCCTAGTACCACCTTTGAAATATGGTTATAATCAAATCTACAAAACCTTAACAAGCAAGTGCTCACATAAAATTATGTACAAGTGACAACATTCCCAAATAAGAGGTCAAATCCTTAGACACATTTTAGTACATGAAATCATGCCATTAAAGCCACCTTATTATTTGCAATTCAGTAATAAATATTACCATGAAATTGTTTCTTGCAAAGTAATACCAAATAAAACCTACATATCACTAAGTGAGAAAAATATCATTGGAAAATAATTTGAATACTTTCAAGATGATATTCAAATTCATGTCCATAGGAATATTTAAATCCAAATAACCATAGTAATTAAGGAACCAATGTTTTAGTACATATTAAATTCGTTAATACACAACAATAATCTTTAAGTGCCTGGAATGAATGTTACTTGAATTCAATCAATCAAATTTACAAAATATGGTTGAATTCAAAACAGTATTTAAATTAACAAAATGGAAAAACAGAAAAAGGAAAACAGAAATAAAAGAAGATGTAGAAATAGGCTTACCTGGCCGAGCAGCCCAGCAGCAGCCTACAAAGCAGTCCAGCACCACGGCCCAAGCCGCAGCCCAGCACAGCCCAATGTACCCCTTCGTCTAAATCGGCGAGAGGAGCTCGTCCTCATCCTCTCAAGCGCGCATGGACGCCAGCACGAAGACGTGCTCTGCCTCCTCTCTCGCTGGCGACCTCTCCGCGATCGGCGTCGTGACGAGGCACGTTCCTGGCGCCGTATAAAGCTCCCCGAAGAACCCTAGCTCGGGATTTTCCTCTCTCTGCCCAATTCTCCCCAAACCGAAACCCTGGCTCCGCCAGTATCCATTACCGCCGACGATGGAAGCCACCCCGAACCAAGCCAAGCACACCAGCGTGATCACCGCCCTCGATAAGGTCAGCCCACATAAGGAATTGAGCCGCCGTGTCCTAAATCGACGCCGGCGACATCATCTCTTCGACGGCCGGAGCCATCAATTCCGGCGAACCAGGCCAGCTCCGACCTCGCCGTCAAGCCCTAAGTGCCTCTGGTGAGCTCCTGCACCTCACAGCATCTCTAGCTCGCTCAACCATGCACTGTAATGGCGTCGCGCCCTTCACCTGGGAGCACCACTGCTCGGTCTCGCCATCGATGCTTGCTCCGGCGACCAAATAGGGGCGGCACTGGTACCGTTACACTCACCGTGATACGCTGAGTCTCGTAGAATAGATAGTTGGTCCGCGCGAGCCCTGAATCGACGGTGATCGCCGATCCCCGCCGGTCACCGTGAGCTCCTGGACATGGTTTCAATTTTGACCAGTCCACTCTCACGTGGCAGTCCGCGTGGACCACTGGCCCACTGGTCAGTCTCAGAGTGTAGGTTAGGCCGGGTACGTTTAGCAGTTCCATTTGTTTAAATTCAAATTCAATAACATCTGCAACTTTAAATAAATCTAGAAAATTCAGTTTAAGTCAGAAAAATATAAATGAGATATTAAAATTATTAGAAAAGAAAACTCTATCCAATAAAAATATAATTTGAAATTTTTATTTTTAATAAAAATTAAATTGTTTTAAACTTAATAATTAAGTCTTTTCTTTTATTCAAAATGCAATTAAAATTCAGTAATTAAGAAAAGTGTCCCAATTAGATAAAAATCAGTAAATAAATAAAGAAACATTAAAACTAAATTTTCTTTATTTGTTATTTTGTTAAATCATTATTAGAGAGATTTAAACCCTAATTAATATTTACCCTAATTATTAATTGTTTAAAAATAATAAAATGCCAAATTCAATATTATTTTTATTTCCAAGTTACTAATAACTTCAACTTTACCATGAAGTTATTAATCATAGAACCATAGGGTAAATAGCAAACCCTAATTCCTTATGAAATGATGTTACAACCCTATCATTTCATGTGTAATCCTAAAACCCTAACTCCATTAGGAACCCTAGTTCCATTATTACATGTGAACCCTAAATTACTTCTAACCTAAACCCTAGTTTAGAACATGTGATCAAGAGACCTTGATTTCATACCTAGATCCATAATTAGCCACTAAGTGCATATATATCTAGGTCCACATAAAATATATGAACCTATCACTAAGACTTTAGCATTCCATGTGTTCATCTCATCAAACCTAGATGATCAAACAGGAACACCTAAATCTAAACCCTAGTTCCTATCATCAAAAGTATCAACCTTACTCATACCTATATAGCATCACACTTGTGATGAACTCCAATAACAACCATAATAATATTGACATCACATCCCATACACACTAAACCCTATTAGTGTGAGATAATTATTAAACATCATATTTAGGAAACCACCATTCCTTACTTAGTGAATCCAATAACAAAACCTAGACAACCTTAACCCTAATTGATATACTTCTTATTATTTAAGAAGTATGTTCTTCAAAAGTTATTCTTTTGAAGTAAATAGAAAATCATCATCAACCCTGCTTATAAGGACCTATAAACCCTAGCTAGCTACCACCAACAAGATGAACCTATCTTGATAGCAACCTCGTATGAATAATTGCTTAGGATGCCTAGGCTTAACTCAACCTATAAGCCCTTGGTGTTGATGAATCCAACTAGGTTGTGATCCATCTATTGCTTACTCCAGAAACTAGATGAAACCATAATAAACCATAGAAATCCACAACCCTAATTATCATACTTGTTCTTTATTAAAGAACATGTTCTTCAAAAGTTATTCTTTTGAAGTATATGATAATTAATTATTAACCATGCCATATAGTGCTTAAATCAACCACTATTCAATACATGTTAGGATTATACCAATTCTCCTTGATGTGTGCTTGTAATATTATTATTATGAAATATTGCATTGCTTATTTATAATACCAAGTAATCAACTCTAATAAGAACCTTGTTTGTGAATCACTCTAAAAGTGCAACATACCCTAAACTAATCATTACAACTCACTAATCCTAAATCATCGGGGTTAGGTCACGTTTATAGCGATTGCATCTCATACTTATGCATTATTGCATCTTTGCATCTTTTAAACATCGTCCTTACCAGACGATGATGCTATTTCAGAATTTGGAGTTATTGCGTATCAAAGACCTTGTCTGCATAATCTTGCAGTCAAGTAAGGCAAGTTCATCGCTTGCACATGTCATTTGAGTATTTTTACCAAATTACTTGCAAAGTACTATATTTATCACTATTGCATCAAAAGCAAAACCACTATTTTCATAACTATGAATATGACTAAGTGGTGGGCAATGGAACCATGGATTGTGTTGATATGGTGGAGGTTCCATTGCAAGGGCTTATATCCATCTAGGATTAAACAACAAATGTCGTCCAATGATTCTTGTGCCGTAATAACCGTGTTAACCATAAGATCTGGAGTGGGACGGAATAGTCAATCGTATTTCCACCTCTTGTACATCAACGGATGCGCTTACCGTAGCGGTTGTATCTTGCGGAGCAATTGGAGGGTGGGGAGCCCCTTCTAATTCCCCACGGTATTGCAATTGCTTACCGTAGTGGTTGCTTCTTGCGGAACAACTAGAGGGTGGGGATCCCCTTCTAAGTCCCCACGGTAATGTGGTCTAGGATGGGTTGCAGGTACCGGCGAAGGAGTTTGGTTAACGAGTCCCAGACTGTCGTCGTGGTCGGGGTCCATCCTTAATTGGTATAGGAGGACCGGCGAGGACCCAGGGTCGGGGTATGCAACAAAGGGTGGGTGTATGAGGTAGCGGAGGAATATGATTGGCTAAGACCTTACTCCTGGCCTCACACCAAAGGAAGTGTGGACGAGCCTGCAACTCGGTTGGCAACACGGATAAGATCTCTTATGGGTAAAGCAACACACCTCTGCAGAGTGTAATGAATCGTGACCTGTCACTCCCTGTTCCGGGTTTGGAACTGCGAACACTGCCGGAAAGGAACTCCATGAAGTTCTAGTAAACCGGTGAAGGCTGACGGACATAGTTCTTCTGAATAAAAGCAACCTTTTGAAGAAATGGTTATGAAAACTTGCATTGGTATTAGACTTTCTGGTCTAATGCTGTAGCTAGTGCATTAAACACCTCATTCCTATAATGAACTTGTTGAGTACGCTCGTAGTCATCCCACTCTTAAATCCCCCGCTTAGATATGGAGGCATCGAAGGAGGATCTACAGTGCAACTCGAAGACCGAAGAGTCAACAACTACTTCAAGGGACAAAACCCTGTCAGAAGAGTCAGATACCACATCCAACAAGGATAAAACCTAGCTTAGCAATAGAAAGGAACTAGTTTCCTAAACCTAGCTCCTATTTAGCTAGAATCTATTCATAGCCTCTTTAGCTAGTTAAACACTCTACAAATAGAGTTCGTGATAAGACTAGACTACGAGTCGTTCTTCTGGAGTTTATTTGCAGTTTTACCTCATTGTAAAGTAGGAGGCTGTGATGATCTTATGTAATAGAGTAAATGTTGTAATTCTATAGACATGCCTTGGACCCGCATATGTTTCTGTTGTACCACTCTGAGCGATATAATACTAGTGGAACGGTGTTTCATTGGTGTTATATCAGACTTGCATACCACACCATGCAGTGGTATGCCGGGTCATCACAGTTGGTATCAGAGCAAATGCTTTGACCCTAGGATTAAAACCCTTTAAAGGAGACCTATAGGATTGGTAGTGTCTATAGGAAGTTGTATTAGCTAAGTCAACTATGCTAAACTAAATACTTCTTATGACTTGAGATGGATATTCACTTGAGAATAATCCTGACACACTTGAGTCAACCTTTCTCACCTATCTTTTCCCAAGTGAAGTTAGTTAGCTAATCCCAAACATGTAGGACACCATTAAGTCCTTAAAACAATAGATGAGTAGACCACAGCTGGTATACAATACATGGTAGTCCAAAGAGAGGATACAACCATAAGGAAGATATCCTATTGGAAGATGTGTACCAACACATGAATGATTAAGTAAGAATTATCCAGACTTATAATAGGAGTGATATCAAGTGCTAAAGACAAGTATAGTAGAAAGATAGCCTACTAGAAGTTGTAAACCAATACAAGTAATGGGTAAGTAAATTATCCAAAACTTGTGAAACAACTAATAGTAAGTGAAAAATATAAGTTATTTAAGGTAGAATAGACCATGATGAGTCAATCATGGGAAGTAAGGAAGAGAGATAGAAATAAAACATGTCTACTTACAGAGTAGAGGTAGTAATCATATATGATTCATCTGAGGATCATTATGTGATAACATCTAAAGTATTTAGGAAGAGAACAATATGAAGCCAAGTGCTAAACAAATAGTGCAAGAACTGTGTTCCAAAAATATGGGAAGTGTGCCAAGCACATCATGACCATATGCTTATTGTAGAAAAGCTTAGAAGTATAGGAACTATATCCTAATAAATATGTATTCAGAGTAATCATATTAGAACTAGTGGTATCATACAAAATAGTCCTCAATAGCACTTATATATGGTATAATATTTTGTTAGTACTTCCAAACAAAACTAGGTTAACTTTAACTATCCTAGGCCACTTTGTTTCAAGTTTATCCCATTGCAAATGTGCAATTACGGTAAATGTTGAGATAAATAGTAGAAATCCACATATTCGTGCTAAGTATCACGATATAAACCTATCTTATGTGGTGTTATATACTACACATCAGAGCCTGATGTTTAGAGATGTCTTATTCAACTATTTTATTCAGGCTTATGATGGTGTGTATTTGTTGCCTGCCAAAACCCACCGGCGAGCACCGACGAGCAACACGAAGAGCCGGGAGGCTCCCAGGACTGCTGGTGGGCCCTGGTCCCTCGGGCGACGGCCCGCAATGCTCCGGCACACGTCCTGTCTAATCCAAGGGCGTGCCACCTAACCTATACCTGGTCAGGAAGGTGATGGATTGCTTCGATTAGTTTCCTGCATGGCAAACACGTAAACATTAAATACGAGCCCCGATCGGCTCTTAGGTTGCCCTGTGGATCGGCTCAAAGAGCCTATTACCCCATGATTCACGTTGGATTTACGATAACATGGGGATCCTGCTTTATCAATATAAAGTTAAACCAATTTACGACAGTCTAGGGTTTTCACTGCATAACCGGAACATCCTACACGTAGTTGAGCCTAGCAGATACGTAAGATGATGGAAAACCAGTCCTAAAGAGGCCTAAAAACCAACACGAAGTCGATCCCCGGAACAATCCCTCTAGAACTAGCAAACCATACCTTACGCACTACCGGATCGTTCAACCCGTTTGCAAGGCCTAACCATGCGGATATCAAACCAATCCTTGGAGAACAAGGAACAACTATAACGGACGCTTAAACTTGTCTTCAAGGTCCTCCAACTCCTTTCGCAAGGTCTCAAGTTCAGCAGTGCTGACAGAGGTGTCAATTTTGGCGTCCAAAGCTGCCTTTTTCTCATTAAGCCGCTGACATTTGTCTGCAATATCGGCTTTCAACGGAAGCTGGGCGTGGCGTAGGTCGATTCTCTGACGAGCCAATTTCACCCTTGACCTGTAGGCAGACAGAGTCACAACTGGCCAGAGTTTCACCTGCAACGTCACCGGGAGATGAGGCTGGATGTCTTCAAGAATGCTCTTCACTTCCTCGGGGTCTTCAACCAATGTCTCAATTGAGGAGGAGAGCAGGGCCTTGAGATGCTGGAGTTGACCATGTGTAGCGCTGGGTCCCGACTCTTCACTTGCTTTAGAAGTAGCTGGTTCGATGGATTCAGGGTCGAACGTTAGCAAGCTTGAGAGGTCATAACCCTGACAAACAACAAGAACAACGTCAGTATACAGCGAAAGAGAAGGGTAGAGCTAAGGGAAGGGAGTGTACCTCTCCTAAGACCAGAGGAACAGCCGATGAAGAGGTGATCGGCTCTTGTGTTTCTGCTGTGGGCTTGGCCAAGTTGGCAACCTTGTCAGCTACACTTTTAGAAGTTGCTAGGTCCAGGGTGGCGGATGGCATCAGTACCTCCTCGACTTCCCCACTAGAGGTGTCATCAGTCTGCAAAGGAAGTGGTTAGCCGATGAGAACAGCAATGGGTTAGCATGAAATATGAGCCAAGGAGAGTATGGAGGGTAATTACATTCGAAATCTCCTTGTTTAACGAAGAGGTTTGCGGTTCCTTGCGAGCTCTCTTGATGCATCGGCTCTTTGTGCGTAGACCGCCCTGCCCTGCTTTGATTGGAGCTTGGGAAGCAGCAGGTTCGAGAGCCGACCTTTTCTTGGAAGCCGACGGTGGCAAGTCCGGCTGGCTCGCGTGGTGGTTTTCCCGAGTTGCCCGAGCTCGAGTCCCTTCTACTCGGACTCGTGTCTCCTCGCTGGAGTTTTCTTCAGTAGAGGCCTGTAAAAGAAATACAAGCATGTTGCAGACGCCTAGAAGGATAGATGAAATCAGCCAAGGCATGGATCAGCTTACGTGCAAACTTTCTTGAGCTGGAGTAGGGTTTGGCGCTTCAAGGTCTTCCTGGCAGCTACTTTCCTCACTGCTGTTCTCGCCTTGACTGAGGCTTGGGGGGCAGCTGGCCCAGAAGATACTCTGCTCTTCGAAGCCGATTGTGGTGAAATCGGCTGGCTCTGCATCACAACCTTTTTCAAGGGTGGCGAGTTTTTGCAGAAGAGGACCACCGGAGCTGGTGGGAGGAATCTGAAGGGGGAGCCGTCATCATGTACAGGTTCTGGACCGTCTTGTTGCTGCAAAGAGATAGAGCAAGGTTATAAAAGAAAAGAAATCATTGTAAGCCACTTCAAGATAATTCGTGAGTAGTGGTACCTGTTCTACGAGGGATATCATATTCTCGCATCAAGTTGTTTCAAGCAATGGTCCCAGAGCTCTCCTGAAGGCATGAGTCTTCCACATTGACCACCAGGTCTCAAAACCATCGGTCGATGAGGTAAAAGAGAGGTTGCGAGGAATTGGGATGGCTAGAGCATCAAAGAAAGAGTAACACCTCTGACCGGTGAGGACATCGGGCAGCTCAGCTCTACTCTCTGTTAAGTGGTGGAGGAAGAAATGGGGAGATACCTGCCCAAGACCAAGCTGCCGGGCTGCTACGACCGGCTGATAAGACTCATAACCAGGTTTGATGATCCTGTTTGAGGTGCTCATGCCAACTGGAAGGAAGCAGGGACGGATCATGATGGAATACAATTGCCGGGTGCTGGCGTCATCGGCAAAGCTGTCTAGCCTGAAGGAAACTGGATTTTCAAAATTTTCACACTCCGTATAAGGAAAGAAGAGAGGATTGTCCAGGCCTTGGTAGAAAATTCTGAACCACTCCAATGCTTCCTTGAGGGTCAGTTTACTACCTGGAAGGCTATATAGAGCTTGGCCGTAGCTAGTGCACCGGATTGGCTTCCCGTTAGTATCTGGAAAGGTGCAAGTGGCCAAAGGTGGAAAGTTTGGGACATGGTTCTAGAAGCTGAATAAACCACCAGGGACCTCCTGTTTTGACTGTCTTTTGGGAAAACAGTTTGACAGACATTAGTTGGAGATATCGATAGACCTCTCCAAGGAACAGTTTGCCAATGCCAAGCTGGGTGCCTCTGGCAAGTTCATAGGCCGGGGAAAGGTAATTCTTGGTTGGAGCAAGTGAAGGGCCACGAGAATATGAAGTGTTCCAACCAGAAATTCAGGAAGGCCGTGTGTTCTTTCTCTCGTTACAGGGCCTTTGTTTTTCATGTGGCGTCGAAGATAAGCACCCCAGTTTGTGCACTCTGTTTTGGAAGAGAGTGTGAAAGGGACCTTTGGCAGCATAAAAGCAGAGGGCTTGGGGATGCAATGTCTAGACCAGTGATCATGGTCACGTCTAGTAGGGTTGGTGTCATGGGGCCATGGCCAAACATGAAGCAATTCAGGGTGGCGCTGCTCATACGATGTTAGTTTCTGGACCATGTGCGACAGTGAACTGTACTCTACTTGGAAAGCCAGATCCTTGATCGGTGTTGCGAGGCCCAATGCCGCCAGATCGACTGCTTCTTTCTCAGTTAAACGAACCGAATAGCATCGGTTCCCGACGATCCTGAAACGTTGAATGTATTCCGACACCGTTTCTCCCGCTTCGCCGCACCTGCGTTAGATCGGCAATGCCAGCCTCGGTAGCTTCTGAGTGATATTGAACATGAAACTGTTCTTCCAGTTGCTTCCACGTCCGTACTGAGTTTGGTGGCAACGAGGTGTACCACCCAAAGGCTGATCCCGTGAGAGATTGTGCAAAAAACCTTACACGTAACGGGTCCGATGCTCGAAATCATGCCCAACTGTGCCAAATATCGGCCCACGTGCTCAATTGAGCTAGACCCTTCTGCTCCATTGAATTTTGAGAATTCAGGGAGCCGATACTTGGGTGGCAGCGGGATCAAGTCATACTCGTCGGGGTACGGCTTGGAATACCCGATTGTTTTCCTCTTCGGCAGGATGCCGAACTGGTCTCTCAAGATGGTACTGATTTGTTCCATGGTATGAGCTGCAGGGACCGAGCTCTCATGACTCGTTCCGGTGGCATATTTAGCTAGCCATGCCTGTTTATCGGCGTCTGCTCCGAAATCCCTGGTGGTGCAATCTGGTTCGTGCGCGCCAAGGTATTGCAGTCCGGCACGTATGTGCACACGTATCCATGTGGGATCTCTTTAGGCGGCTCATACAGGAATTGGCAATCGCCAGGATCGCCTCCAACCTTGTAGACGACGTACGCCGGTGAACCACGTAGCTCGGAGCCGCAAGCGCGAATGGCAGCGGCGGTCTGGTCTGGAACGGTATTTCTCCCAGGTGAGTCCCTAGGGTAGGTCCTGACGGAGAGTACTGATGCTTCATGATTTCCTGCACCACGCGAACCGCAACGCGCTCGAAAGCGTTCACCAAGCTCTCAGAATGACGGTGTAGAGAATGAGCCACCATGTAATTAACTTCCTGGCGCGAGCTCGGTGCGTTCCTCGAAGGGGTAGACAGGTCTACTTCATCAAGAACGCCTTCGGGGAGAACCCTTTCCACCTGATGCCATGTGAACGGGTCTTCGCGAAGGAGCCGATGAGATCGGCTTCTAAGAAGGCTTTAATCTCATCATATTTCTTCTTGTGCTCCTCAGGCAGATCTGCGTACGTGACTGGTTCGTCCACCACCTCATCAGCAGATTTTGACATAGTTGCTGCAGATGTCGACGTAGTTGTTGTAGAATGTCCCACCGGGCGTGCCAGAATGTGTTGCCTGCCAAAACCCACCGGCGAGCACCGACGAGCAACACGAAGAGCCGGGAGGCTCCTGGGAGCTGCCGGTGGGCCCTGGTCCCTCGGGCGACGGCCCGCAATGCTCCGGCACACGTCCTGGCTAATGCAAGGGCGTGCCATTTGACCTATACCTGGTCAGGAAGGTGATGGATTGCTTCGATTAGTTTCCTGCATGGCAAACACGTAAACATTAAATACGAGCCCCGATCGGCTCTTAGGTTGCCCTGTGGATCGGCTCAAAGAGCCGATTACCCCATGATTCACGTTGGATTTACGATAACATGGGGATCCTGCTTTATCAATATAAAGTTAAACCAATTTACGACAGTCTAGGGTTTTCACCGCATAACCGGAACATCCTACACGTAGTTGAGCCTAGCAGATACGTAAGATGATGGAAAACCAGTCCTAAAGAAGCCTAAAAACCAACACGAAGTCGATCCCCGGAACAATCCCTCTAGAACTAGCAAACCATACCTTACGCACTACCGGATCGTTCAACCCGTTTGCAAGGCCTAACCATGCGGATATCAAACCAATCCTTGGAGAACAAGGAACAACTATAACGGATCAGATCTACTAAATAAAGAACAAGCAAGATGCTGCCCTTACACCCAAGATAGGTGCAAAGGCAGCTAGATATTGAGGGGCAGCGTAGCTAAGCAAGCATATCATGAAAGTATCGACGTCAGCCCCAAAACATCCACGATAAGGGTGTTGCTCGCCATCAAAAAGGCTTCAGTACGAGCAACACCAACAACGAATAAACTGATACTGCCTAGATCGCGAGATGCGATCTAGGCAGCATGTTGCTTACCCGGAAGAAACCCTCGAAACAAGGGGTGGCGATGCGCCTAGATTGGTTTGTTGTGAACGTGATCGTCCTCCTTCTCAATAACCCTAGATACATATTTATAGTCTGTGGACTTTCTAATTTAGGAATAAACCTAGCTGTGTACGACTAAACTCTATCTCTTAATTCTAAACATAAAACGTAATCTACCATAATATACAGGTACATGGGCAATCTAGCCCAAACTTTCGCACAAGGCCGATTCAGAGACACTTTATATGCATTTCCTCTAAGCCCATCTTCGATCACGGCCCATCTCCTGCTCTGGCTAAATTCCGGTGATAACAGTATTATATGCACAAAGCTGAATCCTCTTGGATTTTATTGGAATTTCATTGTTTGACTAGATCCATACATGAAGTTTGACTTTGATATGCAAATGCATGTTGCAATATCAAGTCCTTTCTTAGTGCTATAGATCTAGAGGGTAATGGTAAACGTGTGAGGAAGTGACGAATTCTGGAAGATTCCGAAGACAAGATGAAGCTCCACCAGAAGAAAGGAGTAAAGTTGTGGGAAGCAACCACAATATTCATAAGGAAGTATCAATCAAAACTCTTGCTTTACCTCAATAGAGGAGTACTTTAGTACATAAGATGCATGAAGGTGAGAAATCTGGTGATTATGGTGAAGCTGAAGCAGATCCATAGTCAACAGAGAAGAGGGAATGCATGGAAAATCACTTAGGATACTATATTCATAGTGTCAGCTAGTGGTTTTCTTGCAAAAATAAATCCTCAAAGAAAGGTAGATGATATATGAAATCATAGCAGATATAAGAAGACCATAGTTGATATCAGAAGACCACAGTTGTGGTATAGGATCAATACTGCGAGATAAAGTAGAAGATGTCTCGTCCGGTTGATAAGAACCTAAAATAGAATCCATTTTTAGATAACAAATAGCCACAATTGGTATCAAGTAGTCCATAATTGGATTATCTGTACCAAGAAGTTGTGAACAAATAAAATTCTGTTAGCCAAACAACAATGACCTATAATCATTTAGTCGAAGGATTAACCTTGGATGTCCACAAATTGAGTGGATACACCACAAACATTCTTCGCGAGACCTTAGAAGAAGTACAAACCATAAGCTAGACCTAGACCAACATTCTAACCATCAAATCCAATGGTTGGAAGAAAAGGAGTTGAAGTCCATAAGAAAACTCTAAGGGGTAGAGTAAAGATTGATTTGGATGTACAATGACTCCATATTTGAGCAAAATAGAAGATGAAGGTTTGAACTGAGAGGAAGTTCAATCTTATTTTCATAAGATATCGAACACTACTTTTAGAAGGATGTCAGACCAGAAGCCGAGGTTTATACCTCGAGGAAGTAAGAAGATGACTATAACTTGAGCAAGTGAGTAATATTTACTCAGAAGTACGATAACTCAAGTAAACTTAAGTAAATGAAGTTGGACGAAGAAAATACCGTAGACCAAATACAGCTCGAGAAGGCCAAAGACTGAAGGAGATTGACCATACCAAAACTAGAGTCTATTTGAAAGATTCCTTCCATGGAACCTAAATAACCCAGAATAGTTATAGGTATCAATTATAAACCATGATTGGAGGGACTAAATGAGTCCAATCCATTCTTAGAGGAATAAACCATCATGATCAATTCCATGTTAAGTACCTTACTTAGTACCATTATTGCAGTTTTGGTAGTAAGGGAAAACAAAGACCTATTTACCAATTCGGAGTATGTTGTTAAATTAGTCTTCAGTTGAGACTAGCAGCATCAGAATAAGTCCCAATCATTGAATCTTCAATGAGAAAGGAAACAAGCTTATAGAGTTGAAAGACTAATTAAAGTTAGAAGCCATGGCTCAGAGACAAGTATTATTAGATTCCAGAGAAAAATCATAGAACTGGAGTAAGAAACTTATGTTCAGAGACAAACCATAATGGATTCCAGGAAGAATCTAGACAAGGGATATATTCAATTATATCCAGTAAGATCACCACGGAGTTCGAGAAATGTCGTAGTCTGCACAAGTCAGATCCACACTCCGGAAACGTGAGAGAGTTCAAACTTCGAGGACGAAGTTTAGTTTAAGGGGTAGAGACTGTAATATCCCAGGTAATGGGGTTACAAAAATAGAGGAAACAGATGTGTGCATTGCATTCATGCATAGAAAATCCGGGGAATTTTCGCGCTTTAAAGTAAAACAGTCCACGATGAACCGAAGTTTCACTTGACCTTGGTGGAACTGAAGTAGCTCATCAAGTCAAGCGCTATAAACCTCAATGTGACTTTGCTAAAACCTTGTTTTGGGTAGAGATGATTTGATCTAAGGGGTTAGATCAAATGGAATTAAATCTAACACAACAACACTTCAATCAATGATCCATTGCTTGATCTTATAACGAGATCATAATATGGTAATCTTTGCCATAACATAAAAACATCCGTTCATTTACAAACCAAGTAACAATAAAATGGGGAAACCATTACGGACTAATCTTTTCCATGTCTTAAAACTAATCCATGATCCTACCATGAAACCTCATGGTATTCATTCCACTTCAACATTGGAATGTATAACAAGGAGATCCACTCAAGAAGTATATATTCTTCTCTATTCCAAATTCTTATACATCAAACCTAGAGAGGTGAGAATTCTATTATAATTATTAGAGAAGCAATAACAAACCTTGAGCTAAACCTTGGATATACATCCAAGTATTCAAATCATCATCTCTAAGAGAAACCTTAGGATAATCATTCCTTTATAAGAGAGCCCAAGCTAAGGTGTTACACTCAAGAAAGTTAAACCAACACTTGAATGTGAGGGAGAGAACTATCCATATACACCCAGATGATAATATCAACATTGTTTAAGTAGAACCCTAACAGAATATCTCAGGCATTCTCCTGGGATATAATCTATAGAGACAACCATAGCCATGTCCACCCAAGAAACTATAAGAGGGTTATTATGCTTAGTTGATCAAGACAACACTTGATCATGGAAGTGAAAACCATTCCATTAGAAATTATTTAGGAAGCCAAACCTTGAACATTATAAATTGAGTAATGATCATAAACCCTAAGAATTTGAGGTAGAAGATATTAAGAACAAGTTGATCATGCCTAATCCATGATCATGCTCTAGAGGTATGTGAGAATAAGTTAAATCCTAATAGGATTAGTAGATGTTACCCACCACATGAAATCATAGGGAGGTAACTAGTAATCAACCATAGGCTTATATTCCAACCTTAACTTGTGAGTCACTTGGAGATCATAAGTAGAATCTTACCACATCTATATTTCATTCATTCATCAATTATAGAACCTAAGAAAACCTTAGAGTTAAACTCTATACCTTATACGGTGAGAAACCATTCATCATTATAACCAAAGTTAACTATAAAAAGAACTATAACCAATGTAGTTACTTTAATGATAAATTGAGGTTAATAATAGAAGTTAATTGGTAGAAGATAAAACTAATTCTCAAGTCCTTAGTAATTAGAGAAGCACATAAGATATGAAGCAAATAACCATATTACCATGGTTAGGGGAGATTAAACCCTAGCCAATGCACTATGGTGTCATCTCATATCTATAACCTAGAAATTATATCTCAAACCTAGGGGTGTATCACTTGGATGATCATAACCATAAACCTAGTTCACATTTGAGTTCCAAACCACATGCCATTAGGTGATTATAATTAGGACCCCAGAATTGCTCATTTGCTAAGTTCTATGCTTCCCTAATTAAACCTAAGAAATATCTAGTGCGTGTACTCATAATTAAAACCCATGTGTGGTGAATAACCACTCATACCAACCACTTATCATTATCACCCAGACCCAACCATGATGAGAGGAATGTCTACTCTAGGTCATTCAAGGTGTTAATAAATCTAATCCTAGTACCACCTTTGAAATATGGTTATAATCAAATCTACAAAACCTTAACAAGCAAGTGCTCACATAAAATTATGTACAAGTGACAACATTCCCAAATAAGAGGTCAAATCCTTAGACACATTTTAGTACATGAAATCATGCCATTAAAGCCACCTTATTATTTGCAATTCGAGTAATAAATATTACCATGAAATTGTTTCTTGCAAAGTAATACCAAATAAAACCTACATATCACTAAGTGAGAAAAATATCATTGGAAAATAATTTGAATACTTTCAAGATGATATTCAAATTCATGTCCATAGGAATATTTAAATCCAAATAACCATAGTAATTAAGGAACCAATGTTTTAGTACATATTAAATTCGTTAATACACAACAATAATCTTTAAGTGCCTGGAATGAATGTTACTTGAATTCAATCAATCAAATTTACAAAATATGGTTGAATTCAAAACAATATTTAAATTAACAAAATGGAAAAAACAGAAATAAAAGAAGATGTAGAAATAGGCTTACCTGGCCGAGCAGCCCAGCAGCAGCCAACAAAGCAGTCCAGCACCACGGCCCAAGCCACAGCCCAGCACAGCCCAATGTACCCCTTCGTCTAAATCAGCGAGAGGAGCTTGTCCTCATCCTCTCAAGCGCGCATGGACGCCAGCACGAAGACGTGCTCTGCCTCCTCTCTCGCTGGCGACCTCTCCGCGATCGGCGTCGTGACGAGGCACGTTCCTGGCGCCGTATAAAGCTCCCCGAAGAACCCTAGCTCGGGATTTTCCTCTCTCTGCCCAATTCTCCCCAAACCGAAACCCTGGCTCCGCCAGTATCCATTACCGCCGATGATGGAAGTCACCCCGAACCAAGCCAAGCACACCAGCGTGATCACCGCCCTCGACAAGGTCAGCCCACATAAGGAATTGAGCCGCCGTGTCCTAAATCGACGCCGGCGACATCATCTCTCCGACGGCCGGAGCCATCAATTCCGGCAAACCAGGCCAGCTCCGACCTCGCCGTCAAGCCCTAAGTGCCTCTGGTGAGCTCATGCACCTCACAGCATCTCTAGCTCGCTCAACCATGCACTGTAATGGCGTCGCGCCCTTCACTG
>NC_061513.1:166307980-166472470 GCF_022539505.1 Lolium rigidum | reverse complement strand
GACCGAGAAGTCAACAACTACTTCAAGAGACAGGACCCGTCAGAGGAGTCGAATACCACATCCAGCAAGGAGAAAACCTAGATTAAGCAGTAGAAGGGAACTAGTTTCCTAAACCTAGCTCCTACTTAGCTAGAATCTATTCTTAGCCTCTTTAGTTAGTTAAATACTCTACAAATAGAGTTCGTGATAAGTCTAGACTACGAGTCGTTCTTCTGGAATTTATTTGCGGTTTTACCTCATTGTAAAGTAGGAGGCTGTGATAATCTTATGTAACAGAGTCAGTATGTAATTCTATAGACATGCCTTGGACCCGCATATGTATCTGTTGTACCACTCTGAGCGATATAACACTAGTGGAACGGTGTTTCATTGGTGTTATATCAGACTTGCATACTACACCATGCAGTGGTATGCCGGGTCACCATAGCTTGGTATCAGAGCAAATGCTTTGACCTTAGGATTAAAACCCTTTAAAGGAGACCTATAGGATTGGTAGTGTCTATAGGAAGTTGTCCTAGTTAAACCAAATAATTCTTATGACTTGAGATGGATATTCACTTGAGAATAATCCTGACACACTTGAGTCAACATTTCCTACCTATCTTTCCTAAGTGAAGTTAGTTAGCTAATTCCAAACATATAGTACACAATTAAGTCCTTAGAACAATAGATGAGTAGATCACAGTTGGTATACAATACATGGTAGTCCAAAGAGAGGATACAACCATAAGGAAGATATCCTATTGGAAGATGTGTACCAACATATGTTATGATGAAGTAAGAGTTATTAGACCTATGATAGGAGTAATATCAAGTGATGAAGATAATTAAGATATCCTAATAGAAGATGTAGACCAAGTTAAGTAATGGGTAAGTAAAATCTATCCAAACTTGTGAAACAGTTGATAGTAAGTGATAACTATGAGTTATATGAGATAGTATAGACCATGATGAGTCAATCATGGGAAATAAGAAAGAGTGATAGGAATAATATATGTCTACTTACATGGTAGAGTAGCTAATCATATATGATTCACCTAAGAATCATTATGTGATGGAATAGAACATCATAAATATTTAGGAGAAGTACAATAAGAAGCCAGTTGTTCAACAATAGTGCAAGATTGGTGTTCCAAAACCATGGGAGGTGTGCCAAGCACATCATGACCATAGTCTTACAATAGGTAAACACTTGGAAGTATAGGAGCTATATTCTAATAAATAGGTATTCAGAGTAGACATGTTAGACCCCAGAGATACCATTTGGGGTAGCCCTCAACAAAATGGAAGTTAATCTAGTACTTCCAAAGAAAAATTAGGTTAACCACAACTATCTTAGACCACTTTGTTTCAAGTTTATCTCATTGCAAATGTGCAATTAAGGTAAAGGTTGAGACAAATAGTAGAATTCCCTATATTCGTGCTAAGTATCACGATATAAACCTATATTATGTGGTGTTCTATACTACACATCAGAGCCTGATGTTTAGAGATGTCTTACTTCAACAATCATATTCAGGCTTATGATGGTGTGTATTATTAGCACAAAGCTGAATCTTCTTGGATTTTATTGAATTTTCATTGTTTGACTAGATCCATACATGAAGTTTGACTTTGATTTGCAAATGCATGTTGCAATATCAAGTTCTGACTTGATGCTATAGATCTAGAGGGTAATAGTATTCGTGTGAGGAAGCGACGAATTCTGGAAGATTCCGAAGACAAGATGAAGGTTCATCGGAGAAATGAAGTAAAGTTGTGGGAAGTAACCACAATACTCGAAGGAAGTACAATCGGTTGCTCATGCTTACCTCAATAGAGGAGTACTTTAGTACGGAAGAAGCATGAAGGTGAGAAACCCGGTGATTATGGTGAAGCTCAAGCGAGATCCATAGTCAACATATAAGAGGGAATGCATGGGAAATCACTTCGAATACTATAATCATAGTGTCAGCTAGTGGTTTTCTTGCAACAATAAACCCTCGAAGAAAGAAAGATGATCTATGAACCCATAGAAGATATAAGAAGACCATAGTTGGTATCAGAAGACCACAATTGGTATAGTATCAATACTGCGAGATAAAGGAGAAGATGTCTCGTCCAGTTGATCAGAACCTATAATAGAATCCATTTTTAGATATCAAATAGCCACAGTTGGTATAATAACCACAGCTGGTATCAGTTAGTATTACAAATAGTCCACGATTTAATTAGTTGTAACAAAAGTTCGTGAACATATAAAAATCCTGTCAGCCAAATAGCTAGATCTATAAACATTTAGTCAAAGGATTCACAGTGGATGTCCACAATTGAGTGGATACACCACAAAGTTTCTTCGCAAAGCCTTAGAAGAATATAAACCATAAGCTACACCTAGACCAATATTCTAACCATTAATCCAATGGTTGGAGGAAAAGGAGTTGAAGACCATAAGAAAACTCAAAGGGGTAGAGTAAAGATTGAGATAGATGTACAATAACTTAATACTTTAAGCTTGATAGAAGCAGAAGGTCTGAACTGAGAGGAAGTTCAATCTTATTTTCATAAGATTGTTGAACACTACTTTCAGAAGGATGTCAGACCAAAAGCCGAGGTTCATACCTCGAGGACGTAAGAAGTGGATTATAACTTGAGCAAGTAAGTAATATCTACTCAGAAGTACTTAAGCTCAAGTAAGTCAAAGATAAAGAAGTTGGACGAAGAAAATACCATAGACCAAATATAGCTAAAGAAGGACAAAGACTGAAGTAGATTGACCATACCAAAACTAGAGTCTATTTGAATGATCCCTTTCATGGAACCTAAATAACCCAAAATAGTTAGAGGTATCAACCATAATCCATGATTGGATGGAATAAATGAGTCTAATCCATTCTTAAAGGAATAAACCATCATGATCAATTCCATAGTTAGTACCTTATTAAGCATCATTACTGCAGTTTTGGTGGTAAGGGAAAACAAAGACCTATTTTATCAAATAGGAGAATGTTATCCAAATAGTCCCCAATTAAGACTGCCAGGACAAGAAGAAGTCTCAATCATTGAATATTCAATGAGAAAGGAAACAAGCTTATAATATTGGAGGAAATCATGGAAGTAAAGGAAGTAATAGTTGTTTGATGTCAAACAGTAATGGATTCCAGGAAGAATCTGGACAAGGGATATATTCAATTATATCCAATGAGATCACCACGGAGTTCGAGAAAAGTCGTAGTCTGCACAAGTCAGATCCACACTTCGGAAACGTGAGAGAGATCAAACTTCGAGGACGAAGTTTAGTTTAAGGGGTAGAGACCGTAATATCCCGGGTATTGGGGTTACAAAAATAGAGGAAACAGATATGTGCATTTGCATTCATGCATAGAAAATCTGGGAATTTTCGCGCTTTAAAGTAAAACAGATCACAATGAATCGAAGTTTCACTTGACCTTGGTGGAATTGAAGTAGCTCATCAAATCAAGTGTTATAAACCTCAATGTGACTTTGTTAAAACATTGTTTTGGGTAGAGATAATTTGATCTAAGGGATTAGATCAAATGGAATTAAAATCAACACAAGAATTTATTAATCAAGGATCAACTACTTGATCTTATTAAAGATCACAACATGATATTCCTTGCCATAACATAAGAACATCTATTCAATTGGAAATCAACTAACAATAAGAAATGGAGAGAATTACTCTTGACTTATCTTTTCCATGTCTTTAACAAATAAATATTCCTACCATGAACCTCATGGTATTTCTTGAACTAAACTCTTGAACTTAACACCAACAAAAGCTTATCATTAAACCATAGAGATGGGAGAGGTATATAACCATTAAAGAGATAAGAAGCACACTCTAAAGTATTATCATTTAAAAGTTAAACAAATACCTTGAGGAACAATTGAATTCACTTTAAAACTAAATACCAAATATAGCAAAACACAAGGACCTAAGTGCATAAAAGCCACACCTTCTGATTTCAATCATAACTTATTAAATATGTGGAATATCACAAAACTAAATTCGTTTACATTACGAATTATAGTTCAAACTATTTGAATAAAATAAACTATGAGTATTTTGAAACTCATATGATCATGCCTTGGTGAAATCAAACATCACCATTCAAAATTGGGGTATAATCCTTATCTTTGATATTTTGATCCCAATAATAATATAAATACAATCACATATGATATAGTGACTCAACCACAAGCATAAAATCATTCACAAGATATTTAGTAACAAAAGCCACTTGGCTATCCAAAAATAAATCACATGAGAGGATAATCTCAATGCCACATAGGATGAAAATATCTACATGGCTTGAATCCTAAGCTATGCCACCTCATGCTTAAAGGATTGCTATGGATGAGAGCATGACAACCAAGCACCTTATTCATCAATTTAAAGCAAGAGTCATCCACCCATGTGTCATGTTACTAGAGCATGCCCAAGCCTATAAAAGGAGCATCACACTTCATCCATTTCACCATCTTGCACCTTGATGCAAGAAGACCAACACATTGAGCCACTTCATAAAATAGTTAGGATCAAGATGAAGCAGCTAGGAGGTGGAGGCATGCCACAAGATGCAGGTTTATCAGATTTCCTGAAGAACAAGCTACAGAAGCTAGCAAGGTAGAATTCTTAGGCAAACCACATATTTAGTTCCTTGAGTAGAACCATAGATTATAATCCAAGACCTTGTAAAGTGAGAGGGGTAATTGGTAAAACCATATCTAAATATTTCTAGTAATAACTTAGGAAGCCAAACCTTGATCATTATAAATTGTGTAGTGATCATAAACCCTAAGAACTTGAAGTAGAAGATATAAGCTCATAAGTAAAGCTTAGAGTTAAAGCCTATAATATATATGGTGAGAAACCATTCATCATTATCACCAAAGTTAACTATAAAAAGAATTATAGCTACTTTAGTTACTTTAACAATAGATTAAGAGTATAAAAGAAATCTATTGGTACAAGATAAAACCAATCCTCAAAGCCTTAGTAACTAAAGGTGAACAACAACTATTAAGCAAGTAACCACCTTAACATGGATATTGGAGATTAAACCCTAGCCAATACAATATGGTGTCATCTATCTCTATAACCAGAATTGCATCCTCAATAATATCTTATGCTTCAATTCATGAACATAACAAAACCTTGTGCTACATCTTATAATTAAAACCATAAGTGTGACTATCAACCACTTACCTACATAATTAAGACCCAACCTTGAGGAGAGTAATAATTACTCTAGGTATGTCAGAGGATTAAGAGATCATAACACTAATGATAGTTTTAATATGGGTTATCATCAAAACTACAAAACATTAATAAAATGGGCTCACATGAAATAATATGCAAGTGATTAATTCCTCAAATGGAAACCAAGACACAATAACAATTTCTGAAAAAAATTTGAGAAGAAAGTATCCACTCTCATAATTCTAAACAGAATTGGTTTCATAGTAAAAAGAAAATTAAAGGGAACATATAAATTTCATAATTAATTGTTATTTTGAATAAAATTCATAAATATGTAATAGAATCTCATCTAGAATGATTTATCCAAACAGAATTGGGGAAATAGTAGTCAGGAAACTAAATTTTGATAAAAACAACATAATTGAAATAATTACAAACAGTATTGGATTCAAATATGAATTCAAATTGAAAATATAAAACAGAAAATAAAAACAGAAAGAGAAAAAGGGGAAAAACCTTACCGCGACCTCATTTGGCCGTGGCAGCCCACCAGCGAGTCCACCGAGCACGGCCCAAACCACGGCCCGGCCCAGCCCAAAATACCCCTTCGCCAAAAATATCGGAGGAGAGGATCATCCTCATCCTCTCCAGCTCGCATGCTGGACAGCACGAAGCCGTGCTCCTCTCCTTCTCTCGCTGGCAACCTCCCAGTGATCGGCGTCGTGACGAGGCACTCTTCGACGCCCTATAAAAGCTCCAGCACGAACAGCAGCTTCGGGTTCTTCCTCCTCGTCTCAAATTTCCCAATTCGAAACCCTAACCCGTACGGCCCCGGCCATCGCCGTTGATTCGGGAAGCCCCAGACCCCACCGTAACCACCAGTGAGATCGCCGTGGTCGACTTGCTCTTCCTGCAAGAGGAATCGGACCGCAGTGCTCGGAATCGCTGTCGACGAGCTCATCTTCCCCGGCACCGGCACCGATGAATTCCGGCGATGCCAACCTCCATAGACCTCGCCGTCAAGCTCTGCGCGCTCCTGGTGAGCCACTAAACCTCCCGACGATGCATAGCCCGCTTGATTGCGTCCCCTAGCTTCGCCGCATCACACACACCGCGAGCTCTGCCGCTCGGTTCCGCCGCCGGCCAAGCTCCGACGACCATTGAGGGGCGGCGCCACCACCATGAGGTTCGCCTCGGCGTCCTCTTTCCAACAAGCACGAGCACGACTTCGCGGGACCACGGGAACGCCGGCGCCGTCCACCACTGGCCGCCGGTGGTGGCCATGGTTGCCACCTCGACGCCACCGTGGCAGCCAGCGTGGCAGTGGCCCACTTGTCTGTGTCTGTGGGTAGCACAGACACGTGTGTGTTTAGTAATTTCATTTAAATCTAATTCCAGAAAATTGCTGCAACTTCACATGAATTTAGAAAATTCAAATTAAGTCAGAAAAATATAAATGAGATATCAAAATTCTTAGAAAAGAAAACTCTATCCAATAAAAATATAATATGAAATTTTTATTTGTAATAAAAATTAAATTGTTTTAATACTTAATAATTAAGTCATTTTCTTTTATTCATAATTGAATTAAAATTCAATAATTAAGAAAAGTGTCCAAATTAAATAAAAACCAGTAAATAAATAAAGAAAACATTAAAACTAATTTTATTTATTTGTTATTTTGTTAAATCATTATCAGAAAGATTTAAACCCTAATTAATAATTACCCTAATTATTAAATGTTTAAAAAATCATAAAATGCCAAATTCAATATTATTCTTATTTCAAAGTTATTAATAACTTCAACTTTAAAATGAAGTTATTAATCATAGAACTATATGGTAAATAGTAAACCCTAGTTCCATAAGAAAGAAAACTTGGAACTCATCATTTCATGTGTAATCCTAAAACTCTAAACACTATTAGGAACCCTAGTTCCATTATTACATGTGAACCCTAAATTGCTTCTCAACCTAAACCGTAGTTTGGAACATGTGATCATAATAGACCTTGATTTCATACCATAGATCCATATTAGCCACTAAGTGCATATATATCTAGGTCCACATAAAATATATGTAACCATCATAACTAAGACTTTAGCATTCCATGTGTTCATCTTCATCAAACCTAGATGATCAAGCGGGATCAACCTAAATCTAAAACCCTAGTTCCTATCATCAAAGAGCATCAACCTTACTCATACCTATAATTAGCATCACACCATTGTGATGAACTCCAATAGCAACCATACCTACTATATTGACATCACATTCCCATACACCACTAAACCCTATTAGTGTTGAGATACCATTATCAACCATCCTATTTAGGGACCACCTATTCCTTACTTAGTGAATCCAATAGCAAAACCTTAGACAACCTCAACCTTAATTGAATACTTCTTATTCCTTAAGAAGTATGTTCTTCAAAAGTTATTCTTTTGAAGTAAGATAAGAAAATCATCATCAACCCCGCTTATAAGGACCTATAAACCCTAGCTAGCTACCACCAACAAGATGAACCAATCTTGATAGCAACCATCGTATGAATAAATTGCTTAGGATGCCTAGGCTTAACTCAACCCTATAAGCCCTTGGTGTTGATGAATCCAACTAGGTTGTGATCCATCTAATACCTATTCCATCAACTAGATGAAACCATAATAAACCATAGAACACCACTAACCTTAATTATCATACTTGTTCTTTATTAAAGAACACGTTCTTCAAAAGTTATTCTTTTGAATGTATATGATAATTAATTATTAACCATGCCATATAGTACTTAAATCAACCACTATTCGATACATGTTAGGATTATGCCAATTGTCATTCTTGATGTGTGCTTGCAATATTATTATTATGAAATATTGCATCTGCTTATTTATAATACCAAGTAAATCAACTCTGAATAAGAACCTTGTTTGTGAATCACTCTAAAAGTGCAACATACCCTAAACTAATCATTACAACTCACTAATCCTAAATCATCGGGGTTAGGTCACGTTTAGAGCGATTGCATCTCATACTTATGCATTATTGCATCTTTTCCAATCTTTTAAACATCGTCCTTACCGGACGATGATGCTATTTCAGAATTTGGAGTTATTGCGTATCGAAGATCTTGTCTGCATAATCTTGCAGTCTAGTAAGGCAAGTTCATCGCTTGCACATGTCATTTGAGTATTTTTACCAAATTACTTGCAAAGTACTATATTTATCACTATTGCATCAAAAGCAAAACCACTATTTTCATAACTATGAATATGACTAAGTGGTGGGCAATGGAACCATGGATTGTGTTGATATGGTGGAGGTTCCATTGCAAGGGCTTAATATCCATCTAGGATTAAACAACAAATGTCGTCCAGTGATTCTTGTGCCGTAATAACCGTGTTAACCATAAGATCTGGAGTGGGACGGAATAGTCAATCGTATTTCCACCTCTTGTACATCAACGGATGCGCTTACCGTAGCGGTTGTATCTTGCGGAGCAATTGGAGGGTGGGGAGCCCCTTCTATTTCCCCACGGTATTGCAATTGCTTACCGTAGCGGTTGCTGCTTGCGGGACAACTGGAGGGTGGGGATCCCCTTCTAATTCCCCACGGTAATGTGGTCTATGATGGGTTGCAGCTACCGGCGAAAGAGTTTGGTTAACGAGTCCCAGACTGTCGTCGTGGTCGGGGTCCATCCTTAATTGGTATAAGAGGCCGGCGAGGACCCAGGGTCGGGGTATGCAACAAAGGGTGGGTGTATGAGGTAGCGGAGGAATATGATTGGCTAAGACCTTACTCCTGGCCTCACACCAAAGGAAGTGTGGACGAGCCTGCAACTTGGTTGGCAACAAGGATAAGATCTCTTATGGGTAAAGCAACACACCTCCGCGAGTGTAATGAATCGTGACCTGTCACTCCTCGTTCCGGGTTTGGAGCTGCGAACGCTGCCGGAAAGGAGCTCCATGAAGTTCTAGTAAACCGGTGAAGGCTGACGGACATAGTTCTTCCGAATAAAAGCAACCTTTTAAAGAAATGGATTATGAAAACTTGCATTGGTATTAGACTTTCCGGTCTAATGCCGTAGCTAGTGCATTAAACACCTCTTTCCTATAATGAACTTGTTGAGTACGCTCGTACTCATCCCACTCTTAAATCCCCTGCTTAGATATGGAGGCATCGAAGGAGGATCTACGAGTGCAACTCGAAGACCGAGGAGTCAACAACTACTTCAAGAGACAGAGACCCCGTCGGAAGAGTCGGATACCACATCCAACAAGGATAAAACCTAGCTTAGCAATAGAAAGGAACTAGTTTCCTAAACCTAGCTCCTACTTAGCTAGAATCTATTCTATAGCCTCTTTAGCTAGTTAAACACTCTACAAATAGAGTTCGTGATAAGACTAGACTACGAGTCGTTCTTCCGGAGTTTATTTGCGGTTTTACCTCATTGTAAAGTAGGAGGTCTGTGATGATCTTATGTAACTGAGACTAAATGTTGTAATTCTATAGACATGCCTTGGACCCGCATATGTTTCTGTTGTACCACTCTGAGCGATATAATACTAGTGGAACGGTGTTTCATTGGTGTTATATCAGACTTGCATACTACACCATGCAGTGGTATGCCGGGTCACCACAACAAGAGATGTCTACCCCCTGTACAATGATTGTATTTCTTTTGATACAACATTCATGACAAACCAGTACAGCATGCCATGTGCTCCTTTCATTGGAATAAATAGATATGGTCAATCCATCCAGTTTGGTTGTGGTTTTGTGAGGAATGAATCTTCTGTGAATTTTGTGTGGTTGTTTGAGCGGTTTTTAGAGGCAATGATGGGCTACATCCATTGAACATCATTACTGATCAAGATGCAGCTATCAGAACTGCTATCCTCATTGTGTTTATTGGCATCATACACAGGTTCTGCAGATGGCATATAATGCAAAAAGTACAGGAAAAACTTGGTACTTTTGTTGCTCAGAGGGAAGATTTGCGTTTAGAGTTCAATGATGTGATTGACTACAGCATGACACCGGAAGAGTTTGAACAGCGGTGGGCAAATATGATGGAAACGCATGGGGTTGCAGATAACACACATTTTCTTGACCTCTATGATTTGCGTGAGTATTTTGTGCCAGCATATTTCCGCCACCGGTTTTCCCATTCCTTCAAACTACATCTAGAAGTGAAGGGTTTAATGCTGTTCTTAAGCAGTATGTTCATCCACATGATAGCCTTGTTCGTTTCTTCAAGCAGTACATGAAACTGCAGGAAAGAATTGATGTAACTGAAGATGCTCATGAGTTTGATGGTAATGGGAAGACAGTTAGGCTTTGGGGGGACTTTCCTATGGAGAAGAAGATCCTTCAGACATACACCATGCCCATCTACAACCGCTTTCAGCTTGAGCTTCGCAAGATTACATCCTACAATGTTCGTGTTACTAAACAAGGGAGCATTCATGAGGTTTTTCCAATACAAGGATCCGTGCGCGGGTACGGTATGAGGAGTTATCGTGTCGATGCTGATGTAGCTAATGGAATCTACAATTGTGAATGTTGCAAAATTAACAGGGATGGTATCCTGTGCTGCCATGCAATGAAAGTTATGTCACATCTAGGGATGGTTACAAAATACCCAGAGCACTACATCCTGCCCAGGTGGTGTCTATCCCCTCCCGACATAGTTGCACCGCGGGATGAGAGGCAAGAAAAGCCTGTTGGCCAGAAACTATCTAGAAAAGATATGAGATTGCTTAGATATGGTAACCTCTGCAGTGATTTTGCTAAGCTTGATGTTGGTTTAGCGGCCTCAGAGAAAACTAATGAAATAGCTGAACGGCACATGAGAGCAATGGAGAAAGAGATGGCGGATTTGAAAAAGGCTAATGCTGATGCACTCAAAAAAAAGGAAGAGCGCCAAGCATCCAGTGAACACCAACCCTGCTAATGATTCACAAGAAAGTGTACCTATGGAAGAAGATGCTGCTACTGTGGAGAATCGGAAAGCTAGGACCCCACCAATGTCGGCGACAAAAGGGCGCCCGGGTTCAAAAAGAAAGAAAGGTGGTCTACGAGTTACGTAAACCAAAACAAGGTCTTTGTGGTGTGTGCAAGCAACCAGGTCACGATGCTCGTACGTGCGAGGTGCGACTAGCAAACCCAGAGAAGTACAGTTTGTTGGGCCTTTTTCATTGATTTGAAAAAAAAGAAGAAAATATATAAGAAGTGAAGGACATTGTGTTTGATTTAAAAAAGATGTGTTACATTACAGGCCTCATGTTACCTTGTCGAACAAATTTGTACGAGACCTTTTTGTGAATATTTAAATGAGTTTTGAGACAGTATGTTTTCTGATGCGAAAAATGTATCTTATGATTGTCAACTTATACTTTATTGCATTTGCTGAATTCTTTTCGATAGAGTAAAAATAAAGTAACTATGCAAAGACAGTATTGATACATAGGTAATAGGAAAAAAGGAAAAAAAGAGCATGGTTAGAGATATGCATTACCACTTGACCACATTTGCTAGACAAATAACTGCCAATTTACTTTCTTCGTGAAACGTAACCATTTATCTGTGTACAACTTCCTTATGTTTGGAATGTCTTTCTGTGAGTACGTTGTCGGGGTCCCGCTTGGGCATGCTTCAAGATTCTTCAGTGTGAAAAAACCACAGTCATACCTGGGAGATGAAAATATAATGTGTTCAGTCAGACTGTTAGAAACAGCAAAAAATGAAAAAACTACACTAAAATGAAGTTACATTGTTCCAAAAAAATATAAAATGCGTTATACGTTTGAATTGAAAAGTATTATGAAGCTTACCCATTGTTTTGGCGCGGGCTATCAATTATCTCTATAGGCCAGTCCATGATCTTTATCTTTGAGTTGGAATACTGTCTGGTCCAGTTAGTCTTTATGCCAGCAATTAGCAAGTGGCAAGCATGCATGTTTACTGGCTCGGAATTGTTTCCTAGTGAATCATATATCTCGAACCTCTGAGCTTTGATGTTCAGGTTAACAAGCCAGTAATGGCCTGATGCATCCTTTGGTGTTCCAGGAAAAGCTTGAAGTGTAGGGAAGCAAACCTGTAATGTAAAATAGATGTGGAATTGTGATGAGGAATAAAAAAAGATAAAAAACATTCCAGTAAAAAAAGGATTGGTCAAGAAAATGATTAGTAATAAAAAAATCAGGTTAGTACTTACAATGTATTTGTGATCCAATCTGTTTGATGGACTGTTTTCAAAACATCGGGTTACTTCCTTGAGGTTATCACGTCCCTCAATTAGGTACGACTGTTCGAACGGTTAAAAAGTAAAACCAATTACTATTGAGAAAAGAGAAAGAACAATTAGGTGCACATGTGTTCCACTAATTTCAAGTTCTATTTGATTAGCCAAAAAAAAAAGAGAACAAAGTGGACATAACTTACAGCTATACGCAGAGGCATAATGACCTTCTTTGGGTTTTGATTTTCCCTTTTGATGATGTTGATTCCAATTTCTGCAACAGTGTTGTACAACTTGTTCCGTGGCCTAACAGATTCAGCAAGGTCACCGAGACTAACATATATGTCATCCAGGTCTATAACTATTTCCTTGTTGAAAGGGTCCCTTGGTGCATGTTTCCATCCATGCTGGCAGACCATGCTATACACCTCGTCAACAGACTTGTTGACATAAAATGTTCTACTAGATTGTGAGTTGACAAAAGATCCTTTTTTCGTACTCATGAGGCATGATGCGTGTAGTTGACACGTCCGTTGGGAACCCCAAGAGGAAGGTGTGATGCGCACAGCGGCAAGTTTCCCTCAGTAAGAAACCAAGGTTTAATCGAACCAGTAGGAGTCAAGAAGCACGTTGAAGGTTGATGGCGGCGGGATGTAGTGCGGCGCAACACCGTAGATTCCGGCGCCAACGTGGAACTCCGCACAACACAACCAAAGTACTTTGCCCCAACGAAACGGTGAGGTTGTCAATCTCACCTGACTTGCTTGTAACAAAGGATTAACCGTATTGTGTGGATGATGATTGTTTGCAAGAAAACAATAGAAACAAGTATTGCAGACAGATTTGTATTTCGAGTATAAAAGAATGGACCGGGGTCCACAGTTCACTAGAGGTGTCTCTCCCATAAGATAAAAGCATGTTGGGTGAACAAATTACGGTCGGGCAATTGACAAATAGAGAGGGCATAACAATGCACATACATGTCATGATAAGTATAGTGAGATTTAATTGGGCATTACGACAAAGTACATAGACCGCCATCCAGTCGCATCTATGCCTAAAAAGTCCACCTTCGAGTTATCATCCAAACCCCCTCCAAGTATTAAGTTGCTAACAACATGACAATTGCATTAAGTATGGTGCGTAATGTAATCAACAACTACATCCTTAGACATAGCATCAATGTTTTATCCCTAGTGGCAACAACACATCCACAACCTTAGAACTTTCTATCACTGTCCCAGATATCAATGGAGGCATGAACCCACTATCGAGCATAAATACTCCCTCTCGGAGTTAAGAGCAAAAACTTGGCCAGAGCCTCTACTAATAACGGAGAGCATGCAAGATCATAAACAACACATAGGTAATAACTTGATAATTAACATAACATAGTATTCTCTATCCATCGGATCCCGACAAACACAACATATAGTATTACAAATAGATGATCTTGATCATGTTAGGCAGCTCACAAGATCCAACAATGAAGCACAATGAGGAGAAGACAACCATCTAGCTACTGCTATGGACCCATAGTCCAGGGGTGAACTACTCACTCATCACTCCGGAGGTGACCATGGCGGTGAAGAGTCCTCCGGGAGATGAATCCCCTCTTCGGCAGGGTGCCGGAGGAGATCTCCGTAATCCCCCGAGATGGGATTGGCGGCGGCGACGTCTCTGGAAGGTTTTCCGTATCGTGGCTCTCGTACCGGGGGTTTCGCGACGGAGGCTTTAAGTAGGCGGAAGGGCAACGCGGGGGCCACACGAGGGCCCCACACCACAGGTCGGCGCGGCCGTGGCCTCGGGCCGCGCCGCCCTATGGTGGCGGCACCTCGTGGCCCCACTTCGACTCCCCTTCGGTCTTCCGGAAGCTTCGTGGGCAAAATAGGACCCCGGGCGTTGATTTCGTCCAATTCCGAGAATATTTCGTTACTAGGATTTCTGAAACCAAAAACAGCAGAAAACAAGAATCGGCTCTTCGGCATCTTGTTAATAGGTTAGTTCCGTAAAATGCACGAATATGACATAAAGTGTGCATAAAACATGTAGATATCATCAATAATGTGGCATGGAACATAAGAAATTATCGATACGTCTGAGACGTATCAGCATCCCTAAGCTTAGTTCTCGCTCGTCCCGAGCAGGTAAAACGATAACAAAGATAATTTCTGAAGTGACATGCCATCATAACCTTGATCATACTATTTGTAAACATATGTAATGAATGCAGCGATCAAAACAATGGTAATGACATGAGTAAACAAGTGAATCATAAAGCAAAGACTTTTCATGAATAGTACTTCAAGACAAGCATCAATAAGTCTTGCATAAGAGTTAACTCATAAAGCAATAAATCAAAGTAAAGGTATTGAAGCAACACAAAGGAAGATTAAGTTTCAGCGGTTGCTTTCAACTTGTAACATGTATATCTCATGGATAATTGTCAACATAGAGTAATATAACAAGTGCAATATGCAAGTATGTAGGAATCAATGCACAGCTCACACAAGTGTTTGCTTCTTGAGGTGGAGAGAAATAGGTGAACTGACTCAACATAAAAGTAAAAAGAATGGTACTTCAAAGAGGAAAGCATCGATTGCTATATTTGTGCTAGAGCTTTTATTTTGAAAACATGAAACAATTTTGTCAACGGTAGTAATAAAGCATATGAGTTATGTAAATTATATCTTACAAGTTGCAAGCCTCATGCATAGTATACTAATAGTGCCCGCACCTTGTCCTAATTAGCTTGGACTACCGGATCATCGCAATACACATGTTTTAACCAAGTGTCACAATGGGGTACCTCCATGCCGCCTCGTACAAAGGTCTAAGGAGAAAGCTCGCATTTTGGATTTCTCGCTTTTGATTATTCTCAACTTAGACATCCATACCGGGACAACATGGACAACAGATAATGGACCCCTCTTTAATGCATAAGCATGTAGCAACAATTAGTGTTCTCATATGAGATTGAGGATATATGTCCAAAACTGAAACTTCCACCATGAATCATGGCTTTAGTTAGCGGCCCAATGTTCTTCTCTAACATTATGTATGCTCCAACCATTAAGGTGGTAGATCTCTCTTACTTCGTACAAGACGGACATGCATAGCAACTCACATGATATTCAACAAAGAGTAGTTGATGGCGTCCCCGTAGAAAACATGGTTATCGCACAACAAGCAACTTAATAAGAGATAAAGTGCATAAGTACATATTCAATACCACAATAGTTTTTAAGCTATTTGTCCCATGAGCTATATATTGCAAAGGTGAATGATGGAATTTTAAAGGTAGCACTCAAGCAATTTACTTTGGAATGGCGGATAAATACCATGTAGTAGGTAGGTATGGTGGACACAAATGGCATAGTGGTTGGCTCAAGGATTTTGGATGCATGAGAAGTATTCCCTCTCGATACAAGGTTTAGGCTAGCAAGGTTATTTGAAACAAACACAAGGATGAACGGTGCAGCAAAACTCACATAAAAGACATATTGTAAACATTATAAGACTCTACACCGTCTTCCTTGTTGTTCAAACTCAATACTAGAAATTATCTAGACTTTAGAGAAACCAAATATGCAAACCAAATTAGCAAGCTCTAAGTGTTTCTTCATTAATGGGTTCAAAGTATATGATGCAAGAGCTTAAACATGAGCACAACAATTGCCAAGTATCAAATTATCCAAGACATTTTAGAATTACTACATGTAGCATTTTCCAATTCCAACCATATAACAATTTAACGAAGAAGAAACTTCGACATGAATACTATGAGTAAAGCATAAGGACATACTCGTCCATATGCTACAGCGGAGCGTGTCTCTCTCCCATACAGTGAATGCTAGGATCCATTTTATTCAAACAAAAGAAAAACAAAAACAAACCGACGCTCCAAGCAAAGCACATAAGATGTGGCCGAATAAAAATATAGTTTCGTGGGAGGAACCCGATAATGTTGTCGATGAAGAAGGGGATGCCTTGGGCATCCCCAAGCTTAGACGCTTGAGTCTTCTTAAAATATGCAGGGGTGAACCACCGGGGCATCCCCAAGCTTAGAGCTTTCACTCTCCTTGATCATATTGTATCATACTCCTCTCTTGATCCTTGAAAACTTCCTCCACACCAAACTCGAAACAACTCATTAGAGGGTTAGTGGACAATAAAAATTAACATATTCAGAGGTGACACAATCATTCTTAACACTTCTGGACATTGCATAAAGCTACTGGACATTAATGGATCAAAGAAATTCATCCAACATAGCAAAAGAGGCAATGCGAAATAAAAGGCAGAATCTGTCAAAACAGAACAGTCCGTAAAGATGGATTTTATTGAGGCACCAGACTTGCTCAAATGAAAATGCCCAAATTGAATGAAAGTTGCGTACATATCTGAGGATCACTCACGTAAATTGGCTTAATTTTATGAGTTACCTACAGAGAATTAGACCCAGATTCGTGACAGCAAAGAAATCTGTTTCTGCGCAGTAATCCAAATCTAGTATTCACTTTACTATCAAAGACTTTACTTGGCACAACAAAACACCAAACTAAGATAAGGAGAGGTTGCTACAGTAGTAAACAACTTCCAAGACTCAAATATAAAACAAAAATACTGTAGTAAAAACATGGGTTGTCTCCGATAAGCGCTTTTCTTTAACGCCTTTCGCCTAGGCGCGAAAGTGTAAATCAAGTAACATCAAGAGATGAAGCATCAACATCATAATTTGTTCTAATAATAGAATCATAAGGTAACTTCATTCTCTTCCTAGGGAAGTGTTCCATACCTTTCTTGAGAGGAAATTGATATTTAATATTACCTTCCTTCATATCAATAGTAGCACCAATCGGTTCGAAGAAAAGGTCTTCCCAATATAATGGGGCAAGATGCATTGCATTCAATATCCAAGACAACAAAATCAACGGGGACAAGGTTATTGTTAACCATAATATGAACATTATCAACTCTCCCCAAAGGTTTTTTTTAACATTATCAACGAGATTAACATCCAGATAACAGTTTTTCAATGGTGGCAAGTCAAGCATATCATAGACTTTTTTAGGCATAACGTAAATACTTGCACCAAGATCACATAAAGCATTACAATCAAAATCATTGACCCTCATTTTAATGATGGGCTCCCAACCATCCTCTAGCTTTCTAGGAATAGAAGTTTCAAGTTTTAGTTTCTCTTCTCTAGCTTTTATGAGAGCATTTGTAATATGTTTTGTGAAAGCCAAGTTTACAGCGCTAGCATTGGGACTCTTAGCAAGTTTTTGCAAAAACTTTATAACTTCAGAGATGTGGCAATCATCAAAATCTAAATCATTACAATCTAAAGCAATGGGATTATCATCCCCAAGGTTGGAAAAAATTTCAGCAGCTTTATCACAAAGTAGCTTCAAGTAGCTTTAGCAGCTTCAGTAATTTTGCGCGCTTTGCACTAGGAGTAGAAACATTGCCAACACCAATTATTTTACCATTAGTAGTAGGAGGTGCAGCAACATGTGAATCATTAGCATTGCTAGTGGTGGTAATAGTCCAAACTTTAGCTACATTTTCCTCTTTAGCTAGTTTTTCATTTTCTTCTCTATCCCACCTAGCGCGCAGTTCAGCCATTAATCTTATATTCTCATTAATTCTAACTTGGATGGCATTTGCTGTAGTAACAATTTTATTTTCAATATCCTCATTAGGCATAACTTTCGATTTCAAAAGATCAACATCAGAGGCAAGACTATCAACCTTAGAAGCGAGAATATCAATTTTATTGAGCTTTTCCTCAACGTATTTGTTAAAGGCAGCTTTGTGTACTAATAAATTCTTTAAGCATAGCTTCAAGTCCAGGGGGTGTATTCCTATTATTGTTGTAAGAATTCCCATAAGAATTAGCATAACCGTTACCATTATTATAAGGATATGGCCTATAGTTATTACTAGAATTGTTCCGATAAGCATTGTTGTTGAAATTATTATTTTTAATGAAGTTTACATCAACATGTTCTTCTTGGGCAACCAATGAATCTAACGGAACATTATTAGGATCAACATTAGTCCTATCATTCACAAGCATAGACATAATAGCATCAATCTTATCATTCAAGGAAGAGGATTCTTCAACAGAATTTACCTTCTTACCTTGTGGAGCTCTTTCCGTGTGCCATTCAGAGTAATTAATCATCATATCATCAAGAAGCTTTGTAGCCGCCCCCAAAGTGATGGACATAAAGGTACCTCCAGCAGCTGAATCCAATAAATTCCGCGAAGAAAAATTTAGTCCCGCATAGAAGGTTTGGATGATCATCCAAGTAGTCACTCCATGGGTTGGGCAATTTTTAACCAAAGATTTCATTCTTTCCCAAGCTTGAGCAACATGTTCATTATCCAATTGTTTAAAATTCATTATGCTACTCCTCAAAGATATAATTTTAGCAGTGGGGATAATATCTACCAATAAAAGCATCCTTGCATTTAGTCCAGGAATCAATACTATTCTTAGGCAGTAGATAGCAACCAATCTTTAGCTCTTCCTCTTAATGAGAAAGGAAACAACTTTAATTTAATAATATCACCATCTACATCCTTATACTTTTGCATTTCACATAGTTCAACAAAATTATTAAGATGGGCAGCAAGATCATCGAACTAACACCGTAAAATTGTTCTCGCATAACAAGGTTCAAGTAAAGGTAGTTTAATTTCAAAGAATTCTCGTCGTAGTAGCAGGTGGAGCAATAGTCGTGCATAGGAAATCACTATTATTTGTGGTTGTGAAGTCACACAACTTAGTATTCTCAACGAGTACCCATTTTAGCAAGTAGTAAATAAAGCAAACTAGATAAAGTAAATGCAAGTAACTAATTTTTTTGTGTTTTTGATATAGAGAACAAGACAAGTAAATAAAGTAAAGCTAGCAACTAATTTTTTTGTGTTTTGATATAATGCAGCAAACAAAGTAGTAAGTAAAATAAAGCAAGACAAAAACAAAGTAAAGAGATTGGATCGTGGAGACTCCCCTTGCAGCCGTGTCTTGATCTCCCCGGCAACGGCGCCGTAAATTTGCTTGATGCGTGTAGTCGACACGTCCGTTGGGAACCCCAAGAGGAAGGTGTGATGCGCACAGCGGCAAGTTTCCCTCGCAAGAAACCAAGGTTTAATCGAACCAAAGAGGAGTCAAGAAGCACGTTGAAGGTTGATGGCGGCGGGAGGTAGTGCGGCGCAACACCGTAGATTCCGGCGCCAACGTGGAACCTCGCACAACACAACCAAAGTACTTTGCCCCAACGAAATAGTGAGGTTGTCAATCTCACCGGCTTGCTGTAACAAAGGATTAACCGTATTGTGTGGATGATGATTGTTTGCAAGAAAACAGAAAAACAAGTATTGCAAGCAGATTTGTATTTCAAGTATAAAAGAATGGACCGGGGTCCACAGCTCACTAGAGGTGTCTCTCCCATAAGATAAAAGCATGTTGGGTGAACAAATTACAGTCGGGCAATTGACAAATAGAGAGGGCATAACAATGCACATACATGTCATGATAAGTATAGTGAGATTTAATTGGGCATTACGACAAAGTACATAGACCGCCATCCAAACTGCATCTATGCATAAAAAGTCCACCTTCAGAGTTATCATCCGAACCCCTCCAAGCATTAAGTTGCTAACAACAGTACAATTGCATTAAGTATGGTGCGTAATGTAATCAACAACTACATCCTTAGACATAGCATCAATATTTTATCCCTAGTGGCAACAAGACATCCACAACCTTAGAACTTTCTCGTCACCGTCCCGCATATCGATGGAGGCATGAACCCACTATCGAGCATAAATACTCCCTCTTGGAGTTAAGAGCAAAAACTTGGCCGTAGCCTCTACTAATAACGGAGAGCATGCAAGATCATAAACAACACATAGGTAATAACTTGATAATTAACATAACATAGTATTCTCTATCCATCGGATCCCGACAAACACAACATATAGTATTACAGTATAGATGATCTTGATCATGTTAGGCAGCTCACAAGATCCAACAATGAAGCACAATGAGGAGAAGACAACCATCTAGCTACTGCTATGGACCCATAGTCCAGTGGGTGAACTACTCACTCATCACTCCGGAGGCGACCATGGCGGTGAAGAGTCCTCCGGGAGATGAATCCCCTCTCCGGCAGGGTGCCGGAGGAGATCTCCGTAATCCCCCGAGATGGGATTGGCGGCGGCGGCGTCTCTGGAAGGTTTTCCGTATCGTGGCTCTCGGTACTGGGGGTTTCGCGACGGAGGCTTTAAATAGGCGGAAGGGCAACGTGGGGGCCACACGAGGGCCCCACACCACAGGTCGGCGCGGCCAGGGCCTGGGCCGCGCCGCCCTATGGTGGCGGCACCTCGTGGCCCCACTTCGACTCCCCTTCGGTCTTCTGGAAGCTTCGTGGCAAAATAGGACCCTGGGTGTTGATTTCGTCCAATTCCGAGAATATTTCGTTACTAGGATTTCTGAAACCAAAAACAGCAGAAAAACAACAACTGGCTCTTCGGCATCTTGTTAATAGGTTAGTTCCAGAAAATGCACGAATATGACATAAAGTGTGCATAAAACATGTAGATATCATCAATAATGTGGCATGGAACATAAGAAATTATCGATACGTCGGAGACGTATCAAGGCACTGGTGTAATGCTAGATGCTGGTTGTTTCGACTTTGGATTCATGCGTTCTTGAGCTACCTCTTCCTTCCTAGCTGCAGTTCCATCAAGATTGTTCTGTTCGTTTTCAGTTCCTTCGCCTAGGTCATTGACATCTGGAGGAGTGTCGAGATCAAATAGTGGATGATCTGCAGCCCGTCTGATTGCTTCTTCCCTTTTTTCGATTCAGAGCTTTCGAAGTCAAGCTTTCTATTCATAGGATCATGTGCAGCGGATTGGGGCACATATGTCGTCAGTGTCCTTGGTACTGAATTTTCCTCCTCTGATTTGGTCTTACATCTTACTGAGGCTTTCTGTATCTCTGTTTTATTTATCACTATAGCTGCAGCAACTTGTGACCTAGTCTGCCTGCGCGAATTGCTACTGCTTGGGCTGCCTCCCGATTCAGTTGCATTTTTCCTTGGTGTTGAGCCTCTTCCATCCTTCATAGGACTGTTTTTGATCTCTTGACGCACAGCAGACCTAGTTCGGTACCTGCCTGGTGATGTTACATTGGTTTCTTCAACTTTGGTTCTCTTGTCTTTTTTGTCAACAAACCTTACATCTTTCCTTTTCTTTGGTATGATTTTAGGCTCCATTTGAGCAAGAATTTGTTGGCACTCAGGCCTCAGAATAGCATCATGCACAATTTCCAGCCCATCCATTGAAGGTTCCATTTGTGGTATGTTGTTCATTAACTGAACCCTAGCTAGAATAGGTGTGCCGATATCAACGAACTCAGGTTCTTCGAACAAAGGAAATTCAGGCTCTTTGTGTATCTCAGTGCCAACATACTTCAAGAACTCCTTCCTCCTATTTTCTTCTAGTTTGGATTCTGATTCTTCACTGCAAGTGCTCTCATCTGCTAACTTGTTTCGTGTTTGTACCACATGTTCCTTCTGTGATGAAGTCATGTTTGTGTTGCGATCGATGGCAGCAAAATTGATGCATGTAGTTTCTGGTTTAACTTCTTCTTCATTGTTTTCATGTTGGTCAATATCATCCACTGCTTTGTTACATCTTTTCCTCTTCAGATCCCTCATCAAAGCCACTATGTGCTCAGTTTTCGTACTGTCAATGTGAGTAAACTTGAGGGTGTTGGTTGTGACATTATCAATATCTGCCAATGTAACCTCTGCATCTTCAAGAACTTTATTTCCTTTGCCACCAATGAGTGGAATAACATTTCCACATTCCTGCTCCACTACTGTAACTTCAGCTTGTTCTTCCAGTTTTCCATGGTCACTGAGCTGATTATCGAATGTGGCAGCACTTGTTGCAGTGGGAAGAGCTGGTTTCGTGGTGTGCTGGTCCTCTATGGGCAACACTGCATTATGTTGTGCTGATATTTCTGTGTCAACTATAACTACATGCTCCTCATCCTTTTGAAGATTCTTCGCATCAATTGAAGCTTCATCTTGTTTTTCCAAACTCGCATGTTCACTGACAAGATTTTTGGTTTTGGCATCAGAGCTTGCGGGAGCAGGATCAGACTCTTTCTTCTCTGACTCTCGAATTGCTATGACTGCACCAACTGAAGGATGTTGGGCGGCATGCGTGTTACCATTCAAATTTGATTCTCCTTGTACATTCTCTTTTCTGGTAGTATTGCTTGGTCTTGCTTTAGTTACATCTGCCGTTATTTTACTTGAATCCTTGGTTTCCACTTGAGAATGAATCGTACCAACATCCTCATGTTTAGGACCTTGCAACTCTGTGTCTTTCTGTACCTTTGGTTTCCTTGGAGGAGCTCTCTTGCTTTTTTTTGGATTGGGTAATATTGATTTCTCTGGCATAAAATTATGGTTCCTTGATGTCGTTGGGTCACTTCGGCTCGTGGCTAGGTTCCTGACTAGCATCTGCAAGAAAGCTTCAAAACCATGGCACGCATACTCAATTACTTCAGTAAATCTCCTTTTGTCCTACAAAGAAGATAATTGTAAAAAAATGAGATGTACTGTAGAAGAAGAAATTTAAAATTGTTGTTCATAGAAAATGGTGTTTTATATAAATTTTTCAAAAAGGATGTAATGATAGTGGTTGATACGTCTCCGACGTATCGATAATTTCTTATGTTCCATGCCATATTATTGATGATACCTACATGTTTTATGCACACTTTATGTCATATTCGTGCATTTTCTGGAACTAACCTATTAACAAGATGCCGAAGTGCCGCTTGTCGTTTTCTCGCTGTTTTTGGTTTCGTAAATCCTAGTAACGAAATATTCTCGAATCGGACGAAATCAAGTCCCAGTGTTCCTATTTTCACCGGAAGCATCCGGAACACCCGAGAGCCGCCGGAGGGGGGCCCTGTGGGCCCCGGATGATAGGGTGGCGCGGCTCGGGCCCCGGCCGCGCCGGCCTATGGTGCCGCCGCCTCTTCGACCCTCCGACGCTGCCCTTCCGCCTATTTAAAGCCTCCGTCGAGAAAACCCCGGGACGAAAAACCACGATACGGAAAACCTTCCGGAGCCGCCGCCATCGCGAAGCCAAGATCCGGGGGACAGAGTCTCCGTTCCGGCACCCCGCCGGAGCGGGGAAGTGCCCCCGGAAGGCTTCTCCATCGACACCGCTGCCATCTCCACCGCCATCTTCATCACCGCTGCCGCTCCCATGATGAGGGAGTAGTTCTCCATCGAGGCTCGGGGCTGTACCGGTAGCTATGTGGTTCATCTCTCTCCTATGTGCTTCAATACAATAATCTCATGAGCTGCCTTACATGATTGAGATTCATATGATGATGCTTGTAATCTAGATGTCACTATGCTAGTCAAGAGAGTTTTACTTATGTGATCTCCGGAGACTCCTTGTCCCACGTGTGTAAAGGTGACAAGTGTGTGCACCGTGTGGGTCTCTTAGGCTATATTTCACGAATACTTACTCACCGTTATGAATGGCGTAGTGAAGTGCTTATTTATATCTCTTTATGATTGCAATGTGTTTTGTATCACAATTTATCTGTGTGCTACTCTAGTGATGTGTTATTAAAGTAGTTTTATTCCTCCCGCACGGTGTAATGGTGACAAGTGTGTGCATCCGTGTTAGTACTTGGCGTATGCTATGATCATGATCTCTTGTAGATTGTGAAGTTAACTATTGCTATGATAGTATTGATATGATCTATTCCTCCTACGTGGCGTGAAGGTGACAAGTGTGCATGCTATGTTAGTACTTGGTTTAGTCGTGTTGATCTTTCTTGCACTCTAAGGTTATTTAAATATGAACATTGAATTGTGGAGCTTGTTAACTCCGGCATTGAGGGTTCGTGTAATCCTACGCAATGTGTTCATCATCCAACAAGAGTGTAGAGTATGCATTTATCTATTCCGTTATGTGATCAATGTTGAGAGTGTCCACTAGTGAAAGTCTAATCCCTAGGCCTTGTTCCTAAATATCGCTATCGCTGCTTGTTTACTGTTTTATCGCGTTACTACCGCTGCGTTACTACCGCTTGTTTACTCGTCCCGGGCAAAGCACTTTTCTCGGTGCCGTTGCTACTACTTATTCATACCACCTCGTATTTCACTATCTCTTCGCCGAACTAGTGCACCTATTAGGTGTGTTGGGGACACAAGAGACTTCTTGCTTTGTGGTTGCGTGGTTGCATGAGAGGGATATCTTTGACCTCTTCCTCCCTGAGTTCGATAAACCTTGGGTGATCCACTTAAGGGAAACTTGCTGCTGTTCTACAAACCTCTGCTCTTGGAGGCCCAACACTGTCTACAAGAATAGAAGCTCCCGTAGACGTCAAGCACTTTTCTGGCGCCGTTGCCGGGGAGGAAAGGTAAAAAGACACTCATACTCCGGTTCCAGGTAAAGTACTTTTCTTGCGCCATTGTGTTTGTGCTCGAAGCTATTTCCTTTAGATCCTGCAATTGCATCTTTTTGTTTCTTGTTTACACTAGTTTGGCATAATGGACAACAATGAGCTTCTTATTCTATTTCCTGATTTAAAACATGGATTGTTTGATGCGAAAATTAAAAAACCTATGGAATCATATTTGCATGCTCGGTAGTAATATTAGTATGAACGCTTTGAACACCATTGTTGATAATGATATAGAAAGTTCTAAGCTTGGGGAAGCTGGTTTTCATGATCTTTTTAGTCCCCCAAGCATTGAGGAGAAAATTTTCTTTGATGATACTTTGCCTCCTATTTATGATGATTATAATAGTGGTCTTTTGGTACAACCTACTATGGAGAGTGAATTTTGTTGTGATTATACTATGCCTCCTACACTTGATGAGAATAATGATGATAGCTACTTTGTTGAATTTGCTCCCACTATTACTAATAAAATTGATTATGCTTATGTGGAGAGTAATAATTTTATGCATGAGGCTCATGATAAGAATGCTTTATGTGATAGTTATATTTTTGAGTTTGCTCATGATGCTACTGAAAGTTATTATGAGAGAGGAAAATATGGTTGTAGAAATTTTCATGTTACTAAAATGCCTCTCTATATGCTGAAATTTTTGAAGCTACACTTGTTCTATCTTCCTATGCTTGTTACTTTGCTCTTCATGAACTTGTTTATTTACAAGATTCCTATGCATAGGAAGCATGTTAGACTTAAATGTGTTTTGAATTTGCCTCTTGATGCTCTCTTTTGCTTCAAATACTATTTCTTGCGAGTGCATCATTAAAACTGCTAAGCCCATCTTAACGGCTATAAAGAAAGAACTTCTTGGGAGATAACCCATGTGTTATTTTGCTACAGTACTTTGTTTTATATTTGTGTCTTGGAAGTTGTTTACTACTGTAGCAAACTCTCCTTATCTTAGTTTTGAGTTTTGTTGTGCCAAGTAAAGTCTTTGATAGTAAAGTAAGTACTAGATTTGGATTACTGCTGCAGTTCCAGATTTCTTTGCTGTCACGAATCTGGGTCTACCTCCCTGTAGGTAGCTTAGAAAATTAAGCCAATTTACGTGCATGATCCTCAGATATGTACGCAACTTTCATTCAATTTGAGCATTTTCATTTGAGCAAGTCTGGTGGCCTAATAAAATCCATCTTTACGGACTCGTTCTGTTTTGACAGATTCTGCCTTTTATTTTGCATTGCCTCTTTTGCTATGTTGGATGAATTTCTTTGATCCATTAATGTCCACTAGCTTTATGCAATGTCCAGAAGTGTTAAGAATGATTGTGTCACCTCTGAACATGTGAATTTTTATTATGCACTAACCCTCTAATGAGTTGTTTCGAGTTTGGTGTGGAGGAAGTTTTCAAGGATCAAGAGAGGAGTATGATGCAATATGATCAAGGAGAGTGAAAGCTCTAAGCTTGGGGATGCCCCGGTGGTTCACCCCAGCATATTTTAAGAAGACTCAAGCGTCTAAGCTTGGGGATGCCCAAGGCATCCCCTTCTTCATCGACAACATTATCAGGTTCCTCCCCTGAAACTATATTTTTATTCCGTCACATCTTATGTACTTTGCTTGGAGCGTCGGTTTGTTTTTATTTTTTGTTTTGTTTGAATAAAATGGATCCTAGCATTCACTTTGTGGGAGAGAGAGACACGCTCCGCTGTAGCATATGGACAAATATGTCCTTAGGCTCTACTCATAGTATTCATGGCGAAGTTTCTTCTTCGTTAAATTGTTATATGGTTGGAATTGGAAAATGCTACATGTAGTAACTCTAAAATGTCTTGGATAATTTGATACTTGGCAATTGTTGTGCTCATGTTTAAGCTCTTGCATCATATACTTTGCACCCATTAATGAAGAAATACTTAGAGCTTGCTAATTTGGTTTGCATATTTGGTTTCTCTAGAGTCTAGATAACATCTAGTATTGAGTTTTGAACAACAAGGAAGACGGTATGGAGTCTTATAATGTTTACAATATGTATTTTATGTGAGTTTTGCTGTACCGTTCATCCTTGTGTTTGTTTCAAATAACCTTGCTAGCCTAAACCTTGTATCGAGAGGGAATACTTCTCATGCATCCAAAATACTTGAGCCTACCACTATGCCATTTGTGTCCACCATACCTACCTACTACATGGTATTTATCCGCCATTCCAAAGTAAATTGCTTGAGTGCTACCTTTAAAATTCCATCATTCACCTTTGCAATATATAGCTCATGGGACAAATAGCTTAAAAACTATTGTGGTATTGAATATGTACTTATGCACTTTATCTCTTATTAAGTTGCTTGTTGTGTGATAACCATGCTTCGGGGACGCCATCAACTATTCTTTGTTGAATATCATGTGAGTTGCTATGCATGTCCGTCTTGTCCGAAGTAAGAGAGATCTACCACCTTTATGGTTGGAGCATGCATATTGTTAGAGAAGAGCATTGGGCCGCTAACTAAAGCCATGATTCATGGTGGAAGTTTCAGTTTTGGACATATATCCTCAATCTCATATGAGAATAATAATTGTTGCCACATGCTTATGCATTAAAGAGGAGTCCATTATCTCGTTGTCAATGTTGTCCCGGTATGGATGTCTAAGTTGATAATAATCAAAAGCGAGAAATCCAAAATGCGAGCTTTCTCCTTAGACCTTTGTACGAGCGGCATGGAGGTACCCCATTGTGACACTTGGTTAAAACATATGCATTGCAAAGATCCGGTAGTCCAAGCTAATTAGGACAAGGTGCGGGCACTATTAGTATACTATGCATGAGACTTGCAACTTGTAAGATATAATTTACATAACTCATATGCTTTATTACTACCGTTGACAAAATTGTTTCATGTTTTCAAAATAAAAGCTCTAGCACAAATATAGCAATCAATGCTTTCCTCTTTGAAGGACCACTCTCTTTACTTTTATGTTGAGTCAGTTCACCTATCTCTTTCCACCTCAAGAAGCAAACACTTGTGTGAACTGTGCATTGATTCCTACATTTTTGCATATTGCACTTGTTATATTACTCTATGTTGACAATTATCCATGAGATATACATGTTACAAGTTGAAAGCAACCGCTGAAACTTAATCTTCCTTTGTGTTGCTTCAATGCCTTTACTTTGATTTATTGCTTTATGAGTTAACTCTTATGCAAGACTTATTAATACTTGTCTTGAAGTACTATTCATGAAAAGTCTTTGCTTTATGATTCACTTGTTTACTCATGTCATTACCATTGTTTTGATCGCTGCATCCACTACATATGTTTACAAATAGTATGATCAAGGTTATGATGGCATATCACTTCAGAAATTATCTTTGTTATCGTTTTACCTCGCTCGGGACGAGCGTAACTAAGCTTGGGGATGCTTGATACGTCTCCGACGTATCGATAATTTCTTATGTTCCATGCCATATTATTGATGATACCTACATGTTTTATGCACACTTTATGTCATATTCGTGCATTTTCCGGAACTAACCTATTAACAAGATGCCGAAGTGCCGATTGCTTTGTTCGTCGTTTTTGGTTTCGTAAATCCTAGTAACGAAATATTCTCGGAATCGGACGAAATCAAGACCCGGGTTCCTATTTTCACCGGAAGCATCCGGAACACCCGAGAGCCGCGCAGGGGGGCCCGTGGGCCCCAGATGATAGGGTGGCGCGGCCTGGGCCCTGGCCGCGCCAGCCTATGGTGCCGCCGCCTCTTCGACCCTCTGACGCTGCCCTTCCGCCTATTTAAAGCCTCCGTCGAGAAAACCCTGGGACGAAAAAACCACGATACGGAAAACCTTCCAGAGCCGCCGCCATCGCGAAGCCAAGATCTGGGGGACAGGAGTCTCTGTTCCGGCACCCTGCCGGAGTGGGGAAGTGCCCCCGGAAGGCTTCTCCATCGACACCGCTGCCATCTCCACCGCCATCTTCATCACCGCTGCTGCTCCCATGATGAGGGAGTAGTTCTCCATCGAGGCTCGGGGCTGTACCGTTAGCTATGTGGTTCATCTCTCTCCTATGTGCTTCAATACAATAATCTCATGAGCTGCCTTACATGATTGAGATTCATATGATGATGCTTGTAATCTAGATGTCACTATGCTAGTCAAGAGAGTTTTACTTATGTGATCTCCGGAGACTCCTTGTCCCACGTGTGTAAAGGTGACGAGTGTGTGCACCGTGTGGGTCTCTTAGGCTATATTTCACGAATACTTACTCACTGTTATGAATGGCGTAGTGAAGTGCTTATTTATATCTCTTTATGATTGCAATGTGTTTTGTATCACAATTTATCTGTGTGCTACTCTAGTGATGTGTTATTAAAGTAGTTTTATTCCTCCTGCACGGTGTAATGGTGACAGTGTGTGCATCCGTGTTAGTACTTGGCGTATGCTATGATCATGATCTCCGATTGTGAAGTTAACTATTGCTATGATAGTATTGATATGATCTATTCCTCCTACGTGGCGTGAAGGTGACAGTGTGCATGCTATGTTAGTACTTGGTTTAGTCGTGTTGATCTTTCTTGCACTCTAAGGTTATTTAAATATGAACATTGAATTGTGGAGCTTGTTAACTCCGGCATTGAGGGTTCGTGTAATCCTACGCAATGTGTTCATCATCCAACAAGAGTGTAGAGTATGCATTTATCTATTCTGTTATGTGATCAATGTTGAGAGTGTCCACTAGTGAAAGTCTAATCCCTAGGCCTTGTTCCTAAATATCGCTATCGCTCGCTTGTTTACTATTTTACTCGCGTTACTACTGCTCGCGTTACTACTCGCTAGCGTTACTACGCTTGTTTACTCGTCTCCGGGCAAAGCACTTTTCCGGTGCCGTTGCTACTACTTATTCATACCACCTGTATTTCACTATCTCTTCGCCGAACTAGTGCACCTATTAGGTGTGTTGGGGACACAAGAGACTTCTTGCTTTGTGGTTGCAGGGTTGCATGAGAGGGATATCTTTGACCTCTTCCTCCCTGAGTTCGATAAACCTTGGGTGATCCACTTAAGGGAAACTTGCTGCTGTTCTACAAACCTCTGCTCTTGGAGGCCCAACACTGTCTACAAGAATAGAAGCTCCCGTAGACGTCAGTGGTCAGCATTTAAATTTGCAAGTATTAAAAAAACGATTGCACGACTTACTTCCTGTGTAACGTTTTGTGGAGCATTCTTTTCGATGAACTTGGTTATTTTCCGAGGGTCTGAGAATAGAATGCTTTGTGACATCTGAACATATTCATCTTCTTCTGATTGCCCATTGTCATTAGCAGGATTGTTGTTTTCATACCCCTGTGCTAGTGCATCAGATGTGACACTTGTTATGCTTTTTGCAACTTCAGACTCCGACAATCATCATTACCACATCTTTCATTCATCTCTGGATCGGATGCAACATTCACATTTTCATTATCACTTCCATCTGTTATTGTCCTGTCATCCGATGCATCTTGTACTTCTGAGAATTCTTGCTTTAGCTGCAATCATATCGAGAAAAAACATAAGGATATAAAAAGGTTGTTTCTAAAAAAGACATGAGTGTGAAATACAATGTAACATGTCAGAGTAATGGAGTTTATGAAAAAACAAACACAAAAAGCACCTATATTTTTGCAGGACAATAAAGAGGGAAAAACTCACCGGTACTGCACCAAATGAGCCATTTTCTTTAGTGTCTTGCTTTATAGCTTTTCTAACCATTTCATTTGTCCATACTGACACTCTAGTACCTTCAGGGTTTACATCCAAATCTTGCAACTGTAATGAGTCAAGATATTTTACCTGTCATAAAAAAAGAGAAGAAAAAGAAGACCATGGATGTAAGTAAAAGCGTTTCCTTTGTAGAATCATGTTGAGGAGAGACGATGCATGTGTAAAAGTTAGATTTAAAAAACATATGAATAAATTGGAGAAGGAAGAGGTACCATGAGGTACAGCATGCATGGACTGACTTGTTCTTTGTCTGCATCTACACTCAATGATTTGCAAAGGATCATTATAACAAACTTGCACATGTTGAGCCGTTTTGCTTCTTTAATATTTATCAATGAAGGATATACTCTAGGGCTGACGCGGATTCCAGTTGTTGGAGCCAGTAACGGAGCACATTGCAAAAGTTATGAAAAGCCTCGAAATTTGTCGTTAGCGGAGTCTCATTGCGATAAGCTTTGTTTCTAATGAGGTAAGGGTCGGCCGTTTCCTCCCGAGAAGCGATAGTTGCTCCTTCATGAAAGCAGCTTGCCTCTCGATCTCGAGCAAAAATGACATCGATATCCCCAAATGGAACACCGATAACTTGTTGAACAGACTCTTCTGTCACAGGTATTGCGCCACGCCCGGGAACACTAATGTGCAAGACGCTGGATCAAAGCTTTCCATTAGAAACTGGCACAGATCGGGATGCAACTTAGAACACTTAATATCCAGGAGACCGCCATAGTCATTGTTCCTTATCAACAGCTGTTGTTCCTCCGTAATGTTTGGGTATATCCCGACCATCCTCATAGGTGAAGCTCTCTCGAAACAATTTCTTACTTTTTGTCTACAGAACAAAGCAAAAAAGTAGTTAAAAAAAATCAGAGGATGTATTTTTCACTATGACAGTTACAGAATACAAATGAAAAAGAGCAAAAAAGGCAGTAGACTAGGATGTTATAAAGTGACTAACCATATTATCTTGGTGCTGTTCATTACCAGCCCCTGGAGATTCTTGTTTCACAAATTGAATGGCTGGTCTAGCTTCAGGCACATTTACCTCTTGCTTGATTTGGAATTGGACTGGTGACATCGAACGCTTCAGTGTAAGCTTATGGCGCATCTGGTTGTACTTTGAATATCTTCTGACAGACTTGTTTTTCTTGTTACTACTAGATCTTGTCATTGTACCTGTAACAAAAAATCTGCATAAAAAAAAAGTTACAATTTATTAGAAAATGTAACCTGCATAAGACATTTCCTCAGAAAGTGACCCCTTCTATTTCAGAGTAATAGAAATTGAGATGGAATACATTACAAAAAGAGTTATAGACCCTCTCTAAAAAGAATCAAACAATCCACAAATATATAAAAAAATTACAGACCATAATGTCGTTCATAGGAACTAATAGAAAATGAGATTGAAGGTTCGACATAATAAAAAGTACTTATTACATTTCCATGTTCAGAAGTACATTGCAGCATAGGTAAAAAAAACAGGGGGAATATGACAAACAAGATTTGGGAACATCCTCCCAAAAATCTAGTTATGAAATTCCAAAAAAAAAAACGATCACTCAAAGCCTCTCCCCCCCGGTGCAGCCTGACGGTATTTCCTCCCCTAGATGCACTAGACAACACGTTCCCATGCATCATCGATTGAAGCCCTGAAATATATTGGCATAAAAGACGCGTCAAGGGCAGCAATCCTTTTGTTGACATATGCTACTCGATAGAACTTGATCATCATGTGTCCACCCACGTAGAAGTGATGGATAGATGTGTAATGAGCTTCAAATGTGGTCTTGTACTTCATGTACATTGTTCCATCTTGGTCAACAGCAAACTTGTGGTTTGGGAGGTTGGCAACTCGTATGGCATACAGGAAATCCCTAGGGCGTCCGAAATACTTGATTTCCACTCTGAGCAGAGCATCTGAAGGGCCTTCTTGTACACCAAGGATGTCCATTGTGGTGGCGGACAACGTGGGGTAATAATGCAAGTCCATGTCTTCGATTGGAGTCCCAAACCCTCTAGGGTGGTGCATAATAGAATTGCCTTCATGGCATGCAAGGAAATGCTCAACAGTGCATGAGTAAACATCGTCTTCAACATAAGGTAACATGCTGATGGTTTCGAGGTTGATGCATTTGATCAACGTGTCATTAAACTTGAAGGTGCCCCTTGTGTAATCTAGGTTTAGTGCATCAACTGGGTTTGTGCACCTAACAATCGATTGAGCATGCCGTGTGCTGTTTACTGACATAATTGATAGGAGCAGAAGTCAAAGCTCCGATCGTGTGGAGTGCATGAAAAATTGCCTCAGGTGATGAAGAGAAACGACACAAACCAAGAGGACACCAATTACTGGGCCAGGCTGCAGACTAAGGTAATCCATAACTAAACGAGAAACTATGGGGTTCCTAGATTCTTCGTTGTTGTCCATAGCTATATTTTCTGTCTAAGAACATTAGTTAGTTTTACTGGGGAAAAAATAAAAAAAGAAACTAAAAGCTAAGAATATCCATAAGACAATGGAAAACAAAAAAACAACTAATCTGAATATACAGAAGGAAAAAAAGCTAGCTCAAATCTCTTATTGCATATAACATATAGGTAAGCTGCATGTTCCATTTTGTGTCCTACACCTTATGATGTTACATTCACCAAAAAACTCCATCGTAGAAAAAAGGATGGTAGACAGTGGGAGCTATAAATTTTAAACAAGGTCGACGTGATGCTATAAACACTGCATGTAACATGAGAAAATCTATAGTTACCTTACATGCCCCTATAGCAGCCAGGAAAAAAATTTAAGTATAGATTTCTCATGTAACATACTACATCGAGGTCTGAAGGTAATATACTGACCAGATTCAGTTACATGCACCTAGCAAAAACAGAAAAAAATCCCTTTCCCCTTGCTACATCTAATATGTTACATGCACTTACACAGCTATAGCTGCCAGTAATGAACACAAAAATATATCATGGTATAGCTATCATGTTACATGCAGGAATGCAGATATTATATCGTGGTTTGTGTACCATGTGCTACATGCTGTGTGACATCTGAAAAACTGATAACCATTAATTTTTGCAGGACTAACTCTAGACTTAGCATTTGATTTTGCAGATGCACAAACTAAAATTGAAAAACAGGGGACACTGTTACATTTCATTCCCATATACATAGCACACTGCATGCAAAAAACAATGGGTGCATGTAACCACTGCTTAGGAAAAAGCATACCATTAGAATGTAACACTGTATAAAACAAAACATCATCTATGAGCATAGTGATGAGCATGTACCAGAAACCACAGATATGTGCAGATCTGACCAGGGGCACAAGCAGCATCAACAAAAACAGCTCAGATAGACACCTGTTTGCATCAAAAAAAAAAGGATCGACAAACATCAGCTACGAGCTTAACCATGTATACTAAAATCAGCGGTTGCGGAGGGAGATCCTCGAGAATATAACTTAGATCCGCGAATGCTTCAACAGATCTGCACATATGCTCAACGAAAACCGACATCGCTTACCAGGAACAGGTCGGGCGCAAGTAGATGTAGCAGCAAAACAGAGAAAAAGCCGAAAAAATCCCCGAATCCCTGCCAGAACATGCGAAGGATGTAACCGCATAGAGCAAAAACACAGATGCGGTGTCGAGAGAGGAGCCCACGCAAACCAGACCTCACCCGTCGACGAGCGATGCAGGGATGTGACCGGCGCGCGACGAAGCCAACCCTCCCCCCGCCGAGCGGACGAAAATGGAGCTCCGACGACGAATCAACCGCCAGCCGACATGGTGTACATCCGCCGCGGCCAGGATCTTCTACTCTCCTACAAACCTACGGCGAGAATCGCGGGGGAGCGGCGGCGATTTGGCCGTCGGTGCGGGCGAAGCTCCGGGAGATTTGGGCGAAATGGATGGGCACGAGTCCCGAAATTTGAACCGCCTGGAAATAACTACACGCACCAAAGCGGTCGGACGTTATGACTAGGTGGTGGCCCCGCGCGGGACGGCGCGCCATCCCGAGACTAGCCGTCCGATCTGATCCAACGGCTCAGCCGCGCGACCTCAACGTAAGCCAGAAACAAGGTCGACGGCGGGATAGAATTTGCGATTCTGCAAACGACGTTCTCATATTAGAGAAACAAGAGGTAGCAAAACTTTCTGAAGATACATTTCAGAAGGTTGTTGGAACAGTTAAGACCTTCCGGCCAAGAAACCACCTTAATGTATAGTTCTTGATGAGCTGACCGAACCACAAATGAAGAAATCGAAAGAAAATATCCTCATTACTCTAAGCTTTACGCTTGGTGAAAGCCCTGTGTGATGACTGATGAGCATGTGCTCAGTTACGTTAAAATAGTACAGACAAAAACCGAGAGGCGGTCCACCGAATCGGTCCACCGCTAGCACCCCCTGTTCCTCTGCTCTCTTCTCTTCTTCGCAGAAGGCCCAAGCTAGGGTTCTCGATGGTTGAGCTATTTGCTCCCCCCAATCCCCCCAACGCCACCCCACCGCCGTCGTCCTTGGGCTGATGCCTATTTAATCTGATATGTTCTCATGCTGTGAGTTTGGTCCTGCAGTTTTTTATTCCATCAGATTTGCTATATTTTTGATACATTTTCTTTTTGGTGTATTGGTTCAGTGTACCATGGTGCAACCTTGAGTTTATAGCATGACTTAAGCTGTCAATATACCGTGGTGGAATTTTCATTTTTGCAACTAAAAGCAAGGATATGTATCAACTGTTGAATAATACTCTCTCCATTCTTGTATACAAGGCCACAAACTCATATTCTAGGTACTAAGAAAACAAATCTAACTAATAAATAGCATGATTAATTATTTGAAATTGTTCTTGTGTTTCGAGTTAATTGAAGGTGTTGCATGTGGTGGGTTCTCTCTATGGCTGCATGCAACATTCACATTAATAAGCACCATCCTACGAGGTAGAAATCTATTCAGATTTTCTCTATTAGTGTTAGTGGTTTTGTATAGATGAAAAATTATTTTGATAGTGACCTTGTATTCAAGAAGGAAGAGAGTACATATGTATACTCGCGTAAACTATCAAAAGTAAAGTGACAAAGGAAATGCTCTGGACTTCTCTATTGAACAGCCTGTTAAAATACACTTCCCTAATGGACATAATATTATCCTTTTGCCAAGAAATCAGGTTATTTGGTGAGTCCTTTAATCATCTTGAAGCTACCTTTTTTTTTTGCGTTTCCTCTTATTTGCAGATCGTTTGGCGGTTTTAATACTTCCTCCGGTTCAAATTACTTAACTCTATTTTGTCTAAAAATAGATGTATCTAGTTAACAAACGTATCTAGGTACATCTGTTTGTAGACAAAGTGAAATCAATTAATTTAAATCGAATGAAGTATTATTATCTATGTCTTTTGATCTTCTCATGCTGACTGCTCTTTGCAAGATACTTCAACACATCCTATAGATCTTTCTGTATCACTTGATAATAAGGTGATATAGAATATTTCTTCCTCTGGGGCCATTGTCATTTTTTCTGTCATGGCATGTGTCTTTTTTTTTTTGAAACTTTGCCTCATCCATTAATTAAGCAGAAAGCACAGATTTTAGGAGAAAACCGGGCGAAAACCATACAAGACACCACGGGTCAAGCCCACACTCGCCACGCCACGAGGACAAGCCCACTCTAACCCACCACTGATACAAGCGGACGACACACTCGCCAAGACAACCTTGCCTTCCAACCAAGCCGGAGAGAAGACGCCGAGCCTACTATAAGAGGAGCAGACACGGGACACTCCAACATAGCTGAAGAAGACGAACCTCTCAAGGAACTGCGCCAAATCGAACTTGTCGCCCTTGCGACACAAGGTCGATGTCCTCAACACAGCCAAGCTCTCGGGGCCGCCGCCCCGACATCCAACTAACCCACCATGCCCGGCGCAGAGACCACCAACACCACCTTCCGGGACCGCCATCCCGACATACCGCCGCTCGCACTCGGAGCCACGACGCCGCACGACTCGGCAACCCGCAGCCCAAGCTGCACAGAGCACACCGCTCGCAGACCACGGCCGCCGCACCAACATCCGGGGCCGCCGCCCCGACATAAACGTCAAACTGCCTCCTCTGAGGCACGTCGACCGAGCCGACAACCTCGCCGCCCTGGCGACACAAGATTGTCACCCAAGCGATGCAAGCAACTGCTCCACCCCATGAAGCTTCTGTCCGCAACGGATCCCGAGGCCACCGCCTCGATGCACAACCACCGTCCAGGGCCGCTGCCCTGGCGTCCACCTACCCCAAAGCAAGAGAAACCACAAAAGTGTGCGAGCGAGCCTCAACCGCGACAAGAGATCGGATGTCCAAGGCAACGCCTCCAAGGAGGAAGCGGTGAGGGGACGTGGCCGTTGCCCGCTCCGGTGGATCCGGAGCTTGGGTTTTCACCCGGAGCACCCACGACCTCACGGTAGGGTAGGCGGGGGCTTCACAGCAGCGCCTCCAACAAGGTATAGCAACACCACAGGTGTTCTGCCCCGACCGAGACCGAAGCAAGGTTTTCACCCGAAGCTCCCGCACCCACCGATCGTCGGTCGGACCAAAGTCCGGCAGGCCCGGCAGCCATGACCACCAGGCCTCCCTCGCGGTGTAAACCGCACACCAGCGGAACCTCTTCTTCGACCACCAACAACAGCTCCTCGGCACCTCCAAGATCCGGACCGCATCCAAGCACCGCGCCGCCGCACCTGGGGACTGCCACCCCTGCTTCCCACGGCCACCAACACACAACAGCCACAGCAAAGCACCCAACCGCGCCACCAGGCCGCCGACGCCGCACCACGGAGCGCCGCTCGACCGCAGCTCTCCCAGAGCCGGATCCGCGCCGGACCAGACTCCGGCCACCACGAGGTCCACGGCGACCTCGCCCCGAGGCCGCCGCCCCGGCGCACCGCGACGCCTCCGTGCAGCACGCGCCCGGCGCCGCCACCTAGCACGACCTGCCAGGTCGACGCCAGCGCCGCGCGTCTCCACCCACGCCTCCACGGCGAGATCCCGCCCCGACACCTTTGGCGGCGAGGGCGCCCGCCGCCACCGCGGCGACGGCGCCCGCCGCCACCGCGGCGACGGCCAGCGGTAGCGGCGGCGAAGGGGGCCGAGCTGAGGGGAGCCCCGGAGACGGCGGCGGCTAGGGTTCCCAGAGCCGCCCCGTGCGGAGCGACGCGGGTTGTGGAAAAGCTCCAGCCGCGTGCAAGGACCGGCATATGTCTTTATAATAAAGCTTATTTACATAAGAAAATTTATCGTGCTGAGTGGATGCCATGAATACCAAAGCATGCTTATTAAGCTTTCAGACGATTTGAATTGTGTCAATTATTCACCGATAACATAATGGTGCTTAATGGACAACAGGAGAGTACGCATTCTAGCAAATCATATTGTCAGGAACACGTTATGTGTACTGCCATTTCGTTTAACGAAGAATAGAGAGCTCAAGTAAATCAACAATACCCAATCCGAAATAGAAGATCCACTAAAAAGAGAGAAAAAAGAAATACATCTCACGCGAGAACACACCTAATAGTAAGATGACTAATTACCATATATACCATGGTCCGCATATTTTTTTGGAATATGGGTGCATATGCTCCCTCTATTTTGAAATGTATCTTAAACAGATTTTCAATTTCAGAAAAAATGGAACGAAAAAATCGCACATACATCTTGACGTGCTACGCGCTCACAAAGTCATTTCATAAAAATTGACTTATCATGTGACATGTGTAAAAAAGACAAAATTCAGTGCAAAAAATAATGTTTTTCACAAAACAAATTTTCGCTTTTTTACATAGACACAAAAATTGTTGGTTTTTCGTCAAACTTAACGAAGCACATATATTATGGAGATGTGCATGTAGATTTTTTTGTCAAATTTTATCGACACATTGAAATATGATTTTTTTAGTAGAGGGGGGATCTTGAACATGGTGCAATGGATCGTGTGGAAGCGTCGTACTGTGATACATTTCTTTCTCTACTATCTACTACTACTTAAAAAGACTAAAGTGGTTCCTTATTCTGCCATCCACCATACGTTTGGTCGTTCTTTGATCGTTCCCTTCGTCGAGCATTCGTCCGCACGGGCTCAACTGGGCCGAAGCCCAACTACCTCGTCATACCCTCGCCCCTGAGCTTGTCATCCTCCTCCCCCTACGCGAGCCGCCGACCACCCTCCGCCTCCTCCCGCTTCCAAAGTCTGCGGAGCTCGGAGGACCTCCAGTTCGCCGGCTTCCTCCCTCAGATCCACACAGTCGCAGGCCGGGATCGCCCCTTCACGCATCCAAATGGGTGTATCTCGCGATCCAAAAGAAAGAGCATGCGTTGGCTCTGCGAGCTCTAGAAGCAGCGGAGGAGCCGAATTTCGCGGAGGTAGCGGAAGTTCTGATGCCTTGACTCCAGATGCCGCTACCCCTCTCTCCGATTCACCGCCATCGCCGGGGTCATAGAACAACAGGTGCGTAATCGGTGTTTAATTGTTGTTGTAACATGACGAGTAGGATTCCAATGATCAGGGTTTCTTAAGTTGTTGCCTGAAATCCCGTACTGCCTGGAATTGGTCGAATTAGCCCCATGAACTACCGGGTAAAATCCTTCTTTTAAGTGGGCTTGAGTTAAGACCCGGTTCAAACAATACATATAATCTGAGCATTGAAAACCAAGAGCAACCAACTGTGAAGTCGAATTTTATTAAGCCAATTTGGGCTCAACGTCTAGATGAATGGATCAAGGAATCATTTTAGGACTGGGCCCTGTACATGAAGTAAATCTTGATCGTAAGAGAAGCAAAGTTTTTTCGAAGGTTTATTATTCAGTTAGTTTGAAAGATGCAGATGTTTTTGTTAGGAAAAGTGGATGTGTATTCAAAACATGTTGACAATGCTTTTTTGCTTCTTAGATAAATTAGAATAATGAGAAAAAACACTGCACTCCACATAAGTATGAATGGAAATCTCTTTGTGAGAGTCTCAAAGAGAACAAAAATTAGGAAAAAAAACTGAAGATTTTACTTGAATATAAACACATGTTTTGAATTAACAGATAGTCTAGGGAGTATTTGCAGCAGCATGTAATAAACATTGGCCGTGTACATCCGATTTTTTATGGTATATGCTGAATTTCTTGTTAAATTGATTGTATATTAAAATGGCAACCGTACATGTACATTCATGCTTGAACTGTAGCACTCCAGCCGCTGATGTAGAATCTGTTTGTGTTTGTGCTGATTTATCGGGAATGATATATTGGCACTATCACAAAGCATAAAGAGCGGATGTAGCAAATTATTATTATAATGATAATTGGGTCTTGACAGGTAGCTTGGTAAACAAAATTTATGTTCTGAATAGCATCAAGATGGCACTTTTGGAGCAGAATAATATCAGATGCAGCATAATGTTTGCAGTATAGATCAGAGCATAATAATGGTATATGGTATATGGCTTCCCAATGCAGGGCATGCAATATCGAAGCAGAAGAGTTGGAGACGGACATTCCACCTGTTATCTCTTCTGAAGCGCCGGCATCACCGCATACATTTGAGAATAGGTTTGTTGCTTTTTCGTCAATCTAAGGATGTTCACTGTTGATCATATACACCAGCAACATTTACAGTCTTGGGGTTGTGCGGTTGTAAGGTGCAGTACGAAGTACCATTTTCGTTTTTTTCGCCTAAAGATATCAAGAGTGCCAAGTGTTATGATGTCGCAGATGATGGAGAAACTGTACACTCTTCTGATTGATTACTATTTTAAGTTCCTTGAATCTCAGTTTGTATTTGGGATACTCCGGTTCTATAGCGGAAGTATTAGTCAATTTTAGGAAGTGGAATGATGGTTTCTCATATACTGCATTAGCATTCTTTTTAGGACATCTTGTTTATTGGGTACCTTGCACCTTTATATGCAGGTCATACGATAACCAGGAGGAACAACTGATGCCTGAGGATTTCCATGTTCGCGGATCAGAATCGCCCGAGTCGACACATCTATGGAAGAGGAGGTTTGTTGTATTATTTGTTTTTAAGTGTATCGTTCATGCTGGTCCTATACGTGTGGCAGCTTTTTTTCATACATGTTTAGTTTTCAGGATGAATAGATAGACAGGTAGTGCTCTATTGTAAGCATCCCAGTAGGGCTGGTTGCGATACTGGGTTCGCCTTATTTTTAAGTACTAAGTTGAATAGTCAGTTGTAGAACAATGGATAGTCAAACATTCCGTTATTAAAATCAAGTTAATAACTGATCGAGTTCTCCTCGGAGAAGCAAGATAGCATCTAAGAGCTAAAATGCTTATGATATTTTTGAGCAAATAGATGCAGCCTAATAGTACCTTTGCAAAAATATGGCCCGTTGTTGTTTTGAGTCTCCCCGCTGCCGCCGCCTCGATCCTACACGTCGTGGGCCTCCAAGAGCCAGCACGCGACGCCTCCTCGTGAGTCTGCCCGCTGCTATGTACCGCAACCCGCTGACCTGATCAGAGACCACGGCGGCTGATGGTAAATGTTTCCGCTCCGTTGACAAGCTCCGCCGATGCCTCTGATGACAACAAATTCGTTCTCCCAGGTCAGTACCTGCATCCTCTTTGAGAAATCCAGGGCATCTCTATTTCCAATTGATGGCTGGATTTTATTTTGAACCATGCCTCCCTCCCATTGTGATTTGTAGCATGAAGGACGAGATAATCCGCAGTACCTAAACAACTAGATAGCCTGTGGCGGTCTGGGAGGCGCCTCCTTGCACCAGCACCTCGAAGCAAATGCCTCAAGCTCCTTCCCGATGGTAGCCCCATCCAGAGCACCACGCATCATTATTGGAAAAAACTACTGATACTATTTATCGTCGTTTCTTTTGTTGATTCAATGGCTGACGGAAATAGTGATTATTTCTAGCACAGGTTGATAAATGGAGCACGGTGGCTCTGCCAATCCCCCATTAGGTTTCACTCTCATTTGCCATTGTGATGATTCCATTTTGTTTCCGGAGATTTTCCTTGATCAGCGATGTTTCTTTATTCTCTTGCTTCTTATTATTGTGACTAGGTTTACTTTGAATCAACTGAAACTTGTTGATCATGAATAGGCAATGGTTGGTCATCTATCGTATTGTGCACTCATTAAATCAGTATCAACTTGCAGTACTAGGATGGTAATATTAGTATTTCAGTTTTATTCTGTTCTAGAAGAATGGAGATTTTTATTCTTGTCGCGATCGGTTTGAGCGGGGTGTGCTCCGCCTGGTCATCGACGAGTACTGGTTGCCATGGACTGGTCAGAGGTGAGCGGTGAGCGGTGTGCATGTGTATTTTTTTGTTGCCGTAATTCTTCTCTGGAATTGGTCTATGCAATCCTTCAAATTGCATGCCTAGAAGAAATGTACCGAGAGCTTGGTGATGGGTGTTCATTACCGAGGAAAAATGATCCGTCCAATTATATAGAGCTACACAGCAGGTACTATCTAGAAAAGCTCATTGGGAGTCCAGAGCGGAGGTACCGAGTTAACCAGTAAACTTTTGAAGTCTTTTTACATAGTTATTAGTATAGACTACTGGAATCTTTTTAAATAGTTATTAGTATAGACAGAAGTTTATCTTACAGTGTCCGCTTGCTCTGTTTTTCTCCATGGAACAGGTTTACAGATGTACTTTATGACATGTCAAAGAGGTCCAAGAGCCTTTGTTGAAATAGCATGCCAACTGATATCTATACTCAGGAGCAATAGGAGTCATTCCCAATACCTTTTGAACTCTTGGAAGTTGTCACAAATAGAACTAAAAAATCCCAGGACAAAAGTAAAGAATCTGAGCCCATTAAGATTTCAAACTAGAATTAGCTTATTTGGACTAGAATTTGCAATTTGCTGCTAATTCAGTTTCATATTTTTATGGTACTTGTGAAGGATATAAAATATATATGTAGAACTTAATTAAAATTTATATATTATTAATTTCCAGACCCATCTAGCGCAACTGTTTCAAGGCAAAAAAATATTGTCACTTTCTTATCTCATAAAATGTCAGTGTGGTTTGGTGACTGAGTTTGAGTGCTTAGCCATCATACTGTTGTTCATTGTTTCACATTTGGATGGTTCATGTGGAGTAAGGAGTTTTTATTCTCAGGTTGGTCCTGCCAGAACATTGACAAGACTGAATTTTGAAGAGCATTGTTTGTTATATTTGTCACTTGGTTGATCATCACTTCCGTTTATAAGACTCTTTTGCTCTCTGTAATTGGTTAATTATGATTTATATGATTTATTTTTCTTTCATATATACGATGATGAATTGACGAAGTGTCTGGCAAGGGGGTATATTTTTGAGTCACTTCTCGCACAACTCTACTGATGTGCTTCTCAGAACCTAAATTTAGTAGGGCGCCAGAGAGGCCTAAGATTTCATAGGTTCAGCTATTATCTAGCAATAAAACTGTTGTAGCAATCAGTGTCAACTACCAGTTAGGCATTTTGAGGATGAGCACCAGTCAGAACCAGTAATGCAAATTATGAACCATCACGTATTTTAGGTTTTCTTGGAAATTAGATCCGATGTATCTGGAGTTGAATGAAATAAGATGTTAATGGATAGCTTCTGAATTCTTTATGCATTTGTGTCTTCAAAGTAACAAATAAACGGATATAGGTGAATCCTGCAGTTTTTCCATTCACACAGTCCAACATGCAAATAAAAGCAGTATGAATCTGTTCAGTTAATTAATTTTCCATATATAAGTAGAACTGCCACTTTGGAGTAATAGTATTTTGAAACTTGAATATAGTTCTGTACAGATTTTCACTTCACGTGCTGGAAGCATTCAGCTGTTCATCTAAACCTGAATTTATGCTCTGTAGTGTCTCTCCTATTATAGCATCTATGTTGATACCAAAGGATTGATGATAGGCTTGCAGTGAATTTCAAAATCACTATACTGTTTGAAAAGTTTAAATGCAATGTACTCCACTCCTAACTGAAACTCTTGTTTAAGTTGACTGAAGGATGTTAGAACTCTTGTTTAAGGATGGCTTCTGTGCAGTACCCGAGTCATAATTTTGCAAAATTAGTTTTCTGAATTTGTCTGAACCCTATCTGTAGCAACCCTGTTAAAGATAAATGCTATAGTCAGCTAACTTTTATCCATGCAATTTTTAATAAAGAAAATAAAAAGAATAACCAGGGAAAAGATACTGAAAATGTTTGCATCATGTGGTAAATTTGTGTATTATTACCATGATCATGTTTTTGCGAATAGTCCAAGTAGACTTTATACTCCTTTTCATGGAATTCATTTTCCCTGGAACTGATTTTCATCTGGCTGCTGTTTCAGAACCCAGGAGCATGCTTAAGTGCAATGGCTCACATTAACATACTCGAAAGCTCCGTCCTTGTGCATGACAATGGAGATGATCTGCTGAAAGCTGATGGCTCTGAAAACTGATGGCTCTCTGTTATGGACAACCATCTGTCTACCTGGCGGTTTCCTCAAAATGATATGGCCATTGCCGCACCAAATTATCCATGTGCATGCCTACGTTAAGATTTATGCTCCAGTATTATTTACTATCTCTCTCTCCGCCAACATTATTCTTAACTTTCTTTTATTGCTTGGAATCCCAGTGACGTACATCCAGTTCAGTCCTGTCAATTAGAAGTGGGTTGATGTATTGTCCAAATTGCATGTCGATGATGAGTGGGCAGAGGAGTAACACATGCTGAAAATTCGAATGGCTAACGGGTAATTGTGCCTTGCTCATTAATGTTTGATGCTGTGACATTTTCTGATGTTCATATGGCATGTATTGAAATACATGTTTGCAATACTACATATACTACATCAATACTTGGTATGCTATTGCCATAGAGCTGACCTACGCATCTACTCAGTTCCGGAAGCAATGCAATCGCTTGAATTCCCTTGGTTGTTTCGTTGAATTGATATGCAATGCGATGCTATTTTCCCTCAACGAAAAAAAAGAATTGGCTTGCTATGCTCTCCCTTGAGCACATAATTAACCTTGTACTGACATACAAGCATCAGTGGCCATGAAGCCCATGAGGCATGAGTGGTTTGGGACGTCGATGGCGGCCGTGCAGCCGGTGTGGCAGAGGAGGATATTGATGGGGATGCGGTGTGAGCTGCCGCGGTTCAGCGGGCTCATACTGTACGATGAGCAAGGCCGAAGCCTCCACCTCGGCACTCCAGGCAGAAGAAACCATCTCCAGGTACGCACGAAGAGTACTCAAACCATACAATTTTAGGGACGGGAAATAAGCTTAGAATGAACATCTGATGACAACAACGGTCACATTATTAGGAATCTTTTACTTCAAAAAGTAAAATGTGTTACCTCTATAAGCATGAATTAAGAAGTAAAATGTTTTATCTCTATAAGCATGGATGTGACAGACAATCAGTCTTTACCATCCACTTTATTATCTCTACGAGATCTTCAAATTAGACTCATATTATTATAATAAAACTGTGGCTGCCTTTGTACGAAACATATGTTGCAAAATAGGTCTAACTGCTTTGCAAAAAACATTGTGGTCGAACAGAAATGCTGCCATGGTGTACTCAGGTCACTTATGTTGTTTTTTCAGTGATGTTGTAGGGTTGTTTGGCTGCAGCCGGAGACGAACATTGCGGAGGCGAGCATCAAAAATTTGTCGGCGCCAGGAGCGGAGCTGTGTGTGCTGGAGATCGAGGGGATACTAGCGTCCTGGGCAGCGATGAAGAAGATCGAGAAGCAACTCCTAGGTGCTCCTGGGCAGCGAGGAAGAGGATCGAGCGGAGTTGTGCGTGCTGGCGACTAGGGATCGAGAGGACCAAGGGATTGATGGTAGGGACGACCTGGGGAGGAGGAGAAGCAGCTCCCAGGTGTGGAAGCTAGGAAGAGCACTGGCGACCTAGGGAGGGCGAGAAGCAGCGACGGCTTGGGGAGTCCTTTTCAGTGCTCCCTCCCTTAGCGAGGGATCGTGGAGGCCTGGGCGGTGGAGTCACCGGTGGAGGCGGAGGGCGATCGAAATCTAGGAAGAGCGATTCTAAATCTAGGAAGATACCGATACAAAATCTAGGTGTGAGATTTACTGCGGAAGAGTAGCAAAAAAACCTAAAACTTGGAACCACGCAGATGTATAATAATGTTGTTTTGTTACTACTGTCGGTATTATCATGTTTTAGTACATTATGATATTTCTGATTTTTTTTAAACTTTTATAGTGAGTTGTAAGTAATATATGTGCTTTGAGAAATAAAATTTGAGAACCCGTGGCAACGCACGGGCATTCGTACTAGTACTATTAAATGGGAGTTGGTCGTTTGACACTCAACGCACTTTGGTGGTCGTCATTGGAAGCATCCTGTCCGTCCAATCAATCTCATGATCTCCGCTTCATCCGATCAAATCACACCCCAAATATCTCCACGCACAAATTAATTATGGTATAAAAATCAGTCACGATATCTCACATCCAATCAAGTCAGACGGTCAACACTGAATAATTATGTTAACATCAATTACTCTCTAGGCTATGGCATGAGAAGATATTTCCTATTCCAGACTTGATTCTCCTCAATCACGTACAAAATAACTAGGCAAGTCGCGAATTGCAGATATGCTCCAGCCTCCAGGAAGACACTTTCCTATTCCCACGTAATTGCAAGGTACCTTCCTTCATTGCACGATACTCGTCCTTCCTATGATCTTCTGCTAATTATGTTTCCCTGCCACCGATGAAATTTAGCGATTGAGATTACAATACCCACCGAGAAGAAAAGGGTAAGCCATCGTGACTTTCTCGGTTCCTCCCATGGATCCCTAGATCAGGTCCGAGCGCCGCCACACCTTTCATCTCACCCCCAGCGCATGGAATCCGAGCTAGAGCCCCACAACGACCGCCGTCAGGAATCCACCGCGCTCAATCGGGGAAGTTCATCATGCTCTTCCTGCTCGCTGACCCAGACCTACCCGAGTGCACTGCCCATCCTCTGGATCTTCGCGCTGGTCCGGCGGCACTCCGCCTCTCTGGGCGCTGGTTCGCTGTGATGGTAGCGGTGCCACCAACGACGAACACCTCGACCAGCTGCTCATCACGGGGATAAATTCGTTGCACCGCCTCCTAGAGAAGTCGCTGGCCCAGCGGCGGCGGGGTGCCGAGGTCTACCCACATCCTCTACCTTTGACTGGTGCGGCAGCTCGAGCACCTTGCCGATCGCTCATCGATCTCACTTGTAGGTCGCAGGTAATTCTTGTCAACGGTTGGATCCTCTTTTACGTCCAATTTACGAGCGCTCATCGATCTCACTTTTATCTCCTCTCCCATCGTCATGTGCAGCTCCATACCAGCCATCTCCGGATCTCCTCCACCACTTGTGATGAGGTAAGCTTGATTTATGTTTGCTTCGTTCAAGATTTTCCTAAATAATCATGATTTTGACTGCTTACAAGACTGCGTAGGCCCTGCTAAATATTGAAGAGGTGTATGTCCCAGCCATCGGCAATCCTTCTGCCTACAAGGTACTTGAAAAAATGCCTATGCCAAGTTGATCATTCTAAAACACTCCGCCATTATGGCAGAAATTCATGATGCAATCATTGATATTATAGTGCAGTCTTTGTATTCATATTTACTTTTTGTGAGTTATCCCCTTTCCATTACTGTTCCCAAATTTAATTTATCAGTGCCATTGTTTTATTTAAGTATGTCTGTTTATGTTCGACTGAATTCTTCTATTGGTAGTCGAACAGTTGCATTTGCATATCACGGAGACAACAATGGCTCGGAGTTAGGCGATGATCGTGCTACACTCAGAGTCATGTGGGGTGTGGGTGGCGGTGTGAGTGTGCAGCGGTGCCATAAGCATTCACGGCATCATTTGAAATATAGTCTCCAATGCAGATCAATCCCATGGCACTGTCTTCTTCTCATGCATGCTTCTAGAGGCTAGCAATTGTGCGCCGATTCCCCCTCTCCTTAGAATGGCGCCTCAATGAGAAATACGGCGGCGGCCGCAGCGGCGACGCCATCATTGATGAATGAACTTCTCTTTTAATTGGCGATGCAACACACAAGGATCCTCCCTCTGACCATTATACAAATGATGATCAATGTCTTTACCAACATGAGTATGGGCAAGGTATCCGTCTCCTTCAAAAGCACACCATCGAAAACACATGCACCATCAATGGCTTGTTCTGCACGTCCTGAATTCCTGACTAAGCAAATGTATATATGATACTAACTTTAAGTAGCTGAATTAGGTTGACATGAAGGGACTGATAATGGATCAGCAAGCCAGCTTGGTAGTGGTCGGACAAGATGTCTTGATATCTGGTGAGGTAAAATTGTGTACTTGTACTACTTTTGATATGTCTGCCGATGAACTTATCTCATCAGCATTTACTTCATAATCATGCTCATTTTTTTTCACCTAGATGAGCTCAGCTTGCACACTCCTCGCCTATATCCCAATTCAGAGCCAGGGCATAAAGAAACTTCTGGTCCTCTTGCTTGTAGTTGATTTCAGCCTTTTTAAGTTGTCCAGATAAATGGAATAAAGAGTTGACTATTTTGTTCTGAATTGTTCTGCTATTGTAGACTTCTTCCTTCTAGAATTAGATTCTGTCGCTGAAGTGTACTTAGTTGAATTGGTGAACACATAACAACTGATTGCATCTTGTTGTACATATAAGCTCATTTTCTAGAAATATTATTTGCAAAATTATATTCGAAATTACTACACAGGGCTTAGATAATGATATCGGGAATATTATTTGACTGCTTGGATTCCGTAAGTGATATCATTTAGACAGAAAGACAGGCATACAGTTTCATAATGATACCATGTAGTGAATTTGTCCTCTTTACTGATTGGCTCCATCTTACAGGCTGCACGCAAATGCTATCATTCCATATTTTTAAGGGACTACATTCATTTGAGAAATTTAGCATGGTTGATATTACTGATCTCAGCAGAAATTTGTTTGAATTTATGATCACTATTCCCACCGTTAATTTGGTCTCATAGTATACATGTGCGATTGATTAGGAATGGCAGTACTTTAAGAATTGTGATTGCTCATATGGTTTGCTGCTAGCTAGCTACCTATACCAAAGAGAGATAAATCTATGCAATGTAATTAAATTTTCTATAAATTTTCGGGCAATTATGTGGCAACGACTGAATCTCGGGACAATTTAATATCCGTAGGAGTTGGAGGGAGGACAGAGCATGCAATTCTTCAGGGAGCACAACAGTATTTTCAGTCCTGAAGCAGCAACTCTTGCAATGACGGGAGACTAACACAACTTGTTGCACGGACAATCAAATTTTTTTTTGTTCAGGATAAAATATATGAAGTGCTAATTCTCATCACTCCGTGCATTACTGCAATTTTAGCACAGGATTATTACAACCTGAAAATATGTGTTGCACTTCCAAAACGCATGACATGCCTGCCAGCAGGCAATTCACTAAATTGAAAGAGTTAACAAAGTGTATGGTTTTGGCTGAATTTCAATTACTCGGTTGGCTTTCAATTCTGAATTTCCGCTCTGTTCAGATATAGTTTGATGATATTTTGGCAATTTCATCACGAAAATGGGCATCATTGAGGAAAATGAACTTCGAATGGAGGCAAGACTCGTCGACCGGGAGGCCATGCTGTCCAAATTCAGTAAAGGGTAAATGAAAAGAAGGAATTGTATTGATCAAAGTTCTTTACTTTTTTTAGATTTTGCTGGGACAGACTGGTAGAACCTAATACCTATTTTTCTGCTCTAAAGTCTATTATAAATTATCTAATCCTCTCTAAATTAAATTTTTTTATTTGCTCTATGTTTGACAGTGGAAGGGCGGGCCTGGTGTAGCGGTAGAGCCTCACCACCTGTGACCGAGAAGTCACAGGTTCGAGTCGCGGTCTCCTCACATTGCACTTCGTGAGGGTAAGGCTTGCCACTAACACCTTCCCCAGACCCCGCACAGTGCGGGAGCTCTCAGCACTGGGTACGTCCTCTATGTTTGACAGTCATTTGAGTCACTGAGCATCTGGAATAACCGAATAGCAAAAATAGATGCAACATCCTTTCAATCTGAGAACAGAGGTGAATAACAAAATCCTTGGCTGTGGTTTTATTTTTTAGTCCGCAAGTTGGTAGTATAGTAGATTCAGTACTGGTCTACTATTATTGATATATTGGATGATGCATGAATCGTTTTATAACAGAAAAGAAGACGGTATAGACAACATCAGTTTTTCAAACAGTACAAGTAATGCTGATTTCCGGATGAGAAAATTAATTCTTTTATTTCTCGCATGGATTGATGAATTGCGCGTCCATGTAGTGAATGATGAAATCTTCCCTGGATGGCGTGGATTGATGAATTGATTTATGTATGTGTCAACACATGTTTCATAATAAGCTCTCTGCGTGTGGTGATGGATGTGATACCCTTGTGCAACCCATTTGCACCGATTATTTGATCGCATTTCCATGTTTTTGTTATGTATTCACACACTAATCTACTAATGGTCCCGTCGCTTTTATTTTTCGACATATTTGATTCATGGAACAAGGATTTTATTGTGTCTTGCATTTTTTTTACCCAACCAATTATCCTTACAATGGTATGGGAATCTGTATGAGAAGGGAACATCATATATATTCACAAGCACGGCCCAAATTTGACTATGTAGCAAAATAAAAGGAATAGACATTGAGGTCGCAATTGGCAAAACCTACCTACGCAAGCATGTGTATCCATCTTTTTATGTGCATTATTTTAAATGTGCGAGAGAGAAGAAATTTGAAAAGGGTGAGATGATAGTCGTCCAGAGCAAGTAGACGTAGGGCGATAATGGTTGCAACAGAGCCATAATGCAAGTACTCACTGTGTCCCAAAATATAAGGCATGTTTTTTCTGCACGCAGGACTACGAACGCAAATATGTACCAAAATATATGTTAGAATGTTTAAGTTGAATTTGTGTATTCGTCTTGCAAATCTCTTTCATTTCATATATATTTGTACTCCCTCCGATCCATATTAATTGACTTCAATATGGATGTATCTAGAACTAAAATGTGTCTAGATACATCCATATAGAGTCAATTAATATGAACCGGAGGGAGTATAATTTTTGTGAACATTATAAGCACAAATTATAGTAAAATTAGCAAATGGTTAACCGGTTGACCAGTGAAATTTAAGAACGAACATTATGCTCAGATGGAGTATTATGCTTCCCCCGTCCCAAAAAAGCTTCCTCCGTCCGAAAAAATGACTTAGATTTGTCTAAACTTGCACAACTCCAAATCAGTTATTCTTGGACGGAGAAATTAATTAAAAATATTTTGACCAATGTAACATATCTAAATCTGTCAGGCCGTAGCAACGCACGGGCATTCAACTAGTATAGTTAACGACTGGCTGGAGTTCTAGATCCTTCCGAAAACCGAAAAAAAAAAACGACTGGCTGGAGTCCTACGGGGCTCTGGCCCGTTTACGTACGATAGCCCCAACGCGCTAACGTTCGCGTGAAGCCTAAAATAGGAAAACCAGAGCCTGGACTCTCGGGCTGAGCCCGGCACGGTTTATCGGGATACCACATCCAGATGGGCCAGCCCATCGAAGATTCGGGTGCGTCAAGAAAACCGGATTCAATTTCTTCTACGAGTGGTTCTGGGGGCAGCGCGCAAGGCTGGAATCGGATGTACAGTACAGTACGTTATTACAGACACGGCACCGGACCCAAATTGGTTGTCCAGGCACCGATTTCTTCTCCAATTTGGTGCCTTCCCTACAGAGACGCCTATGAATCGGAACAGCAGGTCATGGAGTTGCGGAACAAGATCTACAAAATCAAATTAGACACCAGAAACAAATTGGGGTTAGAGGAGGAAGACAAGGAGCTGCACGAGGTGAAGATGGCAGAGGAGCACTCCAAATTGGAGATGGATAAAGTCATGGAGATGACAGAGGTGGAGACCAAATGTGAGATAGAGGAAGGCAAGCTGATAACAGAGGCGGAGTCCAAATTGGAGGAGGGAGGCATCGAGATGGCAGGGGCGGATACCAAATTGGAGATAGTGGAAGCCAAGGAGATGGCAGCAGGGAGCAACTCAGAGATAGAAGAAGAACCCGATGAGATGTTGGAGGCGCTGACGGTGCTTTCCACGGACATGGAGGATCTCTTTGCTCGGTACCGTGATGGTTGGGAGTCGTTGTGGTCCAGCAAGGTTGATCGCTTTGGTAGCTTCGTCGACACGAGTGAGTAAACGTGCACCCATGCTTATTTTCTGCTCATCTGAAATTCCTTCCTAATTCCTAGAATCCATCTTTCAAGTAAACAGTTTGTTTCCTTAGGAGCTATTTACTTTGCTTGCCAAATTAATCCTCTGGGTCTTATTCTTCTTCCATGGCTGCAGCCTCATTGAGTCCCATGCACTTTACACACTGCACATCAGGACACCTTCCACATTCTGCTGTGGTCGCCAACACCTTGCAGGTCTACTCCATCAAAGTTGAAGAAATTAATGAAGCTCTTGAATTGAAGTGGCCACTTCACGTGTATGGAGTGGTTGCCGCTCGAGATACTGTTGATCGTAACCGTAACCTCATTTTCCTTCGTCAAAGATACAACTGCCAAACCCTCACCCAAAAGGTATTGTGTTTGATTATCTCTTGAGAAGAAATTCTTGCAGTTTATCATCATTCCTTTTTTCTTGGTTTGTTGACTATAGTTCCTGGGAAATGCAGCAACCTTTTTTGCATCTGACTGGCCCGTCTCGTGCAATTGTGGCCATAGACCCTGTTAACTTCGAGATTGAACTAAAAGTAAGGGGCAGAACGGAGTCTGAAGATAGAGTGTTGATGAGTCAAGCCTTTCACTACAGTGGCAATTTATGTGGTTCAGATGCCACTCTGTCGAATGACTTATGCAAAATTGTGCTGGACTTTGAGGAACTTCAACAGACAGTTCAGGCCACTATTGTTGGCGTCCATGTTGTTAAGGGGAAGCCTTTCGAACATGGCTGCCGAGTTATCTGTGTTGCGGAGCCACCATCCAAGCCAGTTGAGCTTCAACATAAAGTTTCCAAGTCAGTTGTGCTTCGAGATAGAATGGCCGCTACCCAGTCAGATTGCCATATTAGTCTGTCAAGGCATGTTGTTTCTGTACAATTACACGGAATGCTGAAAGTTGTCATATTTACCTACTCATCAACTGGTCATAAGGAAACAGCACGTGGTCGTGTCTTCTTCACAGCCAGAGAATGCAAAACAAGTTGGGGCAGATGTGATCTTGGCCACTCTACGGTTGAGGTTACCGTTGCTTGGTCTCGCCTTGTTCGAGACAAACTGTCCCTCTTGAGCGAGGGAGAGCTTTGATGGTGCTCAAGCCTGAACTTTACTACTACCCTTTGCCAGTTGAGTGCTTTCTAACTCTAGACTTTCGAGGGTAACGATTGATGCTTTGTGTATTGGCTATAAATTGCATCATCTGAACCTGTCGATTATTGTATGACTAGCTGTTTTTGGCATACATGGTTATGTGCTGAAGAGAATTATGTTTAGCGTGGGTTAATTGTATGAGATGATTATGTATATGTTCGTTTCTATTGCTCAAATTTATTTCGGAACCTCTTCACATACTATACGATGGTTTGTGTACTATTCTCATATGATACTACTAGTTGTGAGGCATACGTGATGAAACGATGACTCAATCCAGCAGTGCATATGTCAATCCAGTAGGTGGACGCCGGGGCGGCGCCCTAGGATGGGTAGCTGCCAGCGTGGTGGCCGGCGGCATGGCGACCGCAGTGGCTGCGAGGGCGGCATAGCGGCTGGACCGGGGAGCTCGCACTGCTGCGGCCGACGGCTCGGCCTTGGACCCCTGTGTTGGCGTCCTTCGAAGCTCCCTCTCTGTGGCGCGGTTGGCGGCGCCGCGGAGCTCTTCTCGGCGAGTTTGGTCGGCAGTATGGTGCGACTCGGTTCTTCAGCCCGCGTGGTGCGGGTGGTGGCAGCGGAGCTCGCGAAGCTCCTTGGTCTGGTGCAGTGGCGGACGCAGGAAACAATTGAAGGGTGGGCACACTCCAAAAAAAATTGCACTATGCCTTATGCAATAAAAACTTGCCAAATAAACATTCCCTCCGTTTCAAAAACATGACAAATAAAAAATATCAGAAAGGATGAAGTTGCAATAGTATCGAAAAATTTCCACCCCATCGTTTTAGAATTTAATCGAATCATCTATTTTTTTATGTCTGGTGACAAATACTTTCTAGATGACAATCTACCAAATAAACTGAAAAGTATTGATGGATTTTTTTGGGTAATAAGTAGTCATGGAATTAGTTTAGCTAAGAAAGGATAACACCTTGGTTTAATAGATACCAAAAAAATAGCATATGCTTTTTCAGACAATTTTTGTCCGCCTGTGTTTATCCGGACAAAAACCATTAGTTTTAGACACCAACACTAAATTTGAGAGGTGGTATTTTAACACAAAAATCATCAACAATCCTCACATGTGTACGCCTGGAAATGACGAAGAACCTAGGAGACAAATCCAAATAGGGCCACGACCCTTGCGAAGGTTCGTGCACTCTCTCATCGCGCAACATGTGATGGTGGTTTTTCACTGAGTTATACTTTACGTTCTAGTGTATACCGAATTTCAAAAAAAAATTGTAGCTTGATTACGTGCTAATTTACTATATGATTGTTTTTTATGTGAGCTACCTATCTATAGCTAAGCTAGCTTGTGCCGATTGATTTGGATCCATGGATGCATGCATAGGCGCTACCGACAATGCTACAACTTTACTGCATGGGCGCGCATGAAAGTCGTTGTGGTCTGCTCATCTGCTGCGTGCTTCGCGCGTACGTACGCGGCCGCAAACGATCCGCGCGTATGCGAAGCCTGCTAACCATCGTCACCTCAGCTCGTTCGTCGCTCGCCGGAATGGAGTCCCTGGCCCAGATTAGCGGTACTCAGTTTTTTCTGCAAAATTTGGGGTGGGCCACGGCCCACCCGGCCCACCCTCTGCGTACGCCCATGGTCTGGTGGAGGTGGTGGCTTGTGTGCAGCGGTGGCGTCGCTTCTGCACATGAGGTGTGTCTGCGGAGTGCGGGCTGGCAGCGTTTTCGGTCTTCTTCTCGCTGTCCGGCCGCGTGAGGGTGTGGTGGTTCGATTTCTCCGGGCGAAAGCCTGACCGCGCGGCGTCTGTGGATGTCGCCGTCCTTCTTGGGGGACGGTCGTGGAGCTCTACGATCTTCGCTGCATCGGCTTCACATCTTCGGGTGAAAGCCTAGATCCCGCGGGATCGGACGACAACGTCGATTCTTCGTCGTGTCCCCTCTTGAGGGCATCGTCTTGAAGTTGGTGATCCCTTTCGCGCCCTCCGGCGGCCTCGACACACAGGGCATCTGGGTTGGCAGGACGTCAACCGGAGATGCGGGTGTTCCGGGTGGAGGCTTGAGAGGCAACGACGATGGTGGTGACCAAGGTTTGGTTGCGGCAATGTCATGTTAGTCGGCTCTGTTCCGGCGTGTTCGAATGTCTTCGTGGTGGTCTCTCCTTGTTGTGAAGTCAAAGCCACCCTTGGGCGGTGTACGATGACCTTCGAGGTGCGGTCCGGTGAAGGTCCTATTCGACGCTTGTCTTGCGCATCTCCTCTCAAAGGCTCATCGTCAGAAGCGGAGCTGCCGGTCTCTCCTCGATGAGCCATCTGTTTGGCATAGGCCGACTTGAGCTTCTTAGCTTTTGTGGGTAGTCAGGGTGGCTGGATGTGCCCTTCTGGCGGAGTGTGTGTGGTTATGGGTGTGCTCTGGCACTGTTGTTGTTGGTTTTTGCCCGATTTTCTCCTAAAAACCGGGCACCTTCTTTTTAATGAATGGATGGGGTAAAACTTTTGCCTCCGTTTTAAAAAAAAAACTAATTGTGAGCAATACTCACTCTGTATGGGATTCTAAGGCCGGAGGACCATTTTGCTTAGACCAAGGTAAATTTCTATTGGCAGTAGAATTGAAAAAAAATTGTATTCATTTACTACATCACCGTAGTAAAAGCCATGATCTGCAGTTTCCTTTTGTTTGGCCAGCCCTAAAACGGTATGCACAGATCAGCTGCACACCCTTTGCAGTCTTCCTCCCTAGCGCTCGCGCGCTCCCTTTCGTATGTATTTCGCAAGATTCGGTCAGTGGGCCTTCTATTTGGCGGCCCATTTAGGCAGGGCTGATGGGACTCCTACGTCAAATGAAAAGGAGATGGGAGATTTAGCAAATGGCTTTTACAAGCAGCTTTATATCTCTGAAGGAGTCTCGGCTATGGAAGAGGTCCTCAATTTTGTGCCTACAAGGGTAGGCCGGGAGATGAACATGGAACTGGATGCACCGTTCCAAGCTAAAGAGGTTAAGGCGGCCCTTTTTGAGATGTATCCGACCAAGGCGCCGGGGCCTGATGGCTTTCCGGCACATTTTTTTCAGCGGAATTGGGATGTGTGCAGTGAGGAACTGACAGCTGTCATGCGTGTCCTGTCAGGCAACGATAGCCCGGAGTGTATCAATAAAACATACATTGTGCTAATACCAAAGGTGAAGGATCCAAAGGAACTAGGGCAGTTCCGCCCTATTAGCCTCTGTAACGTTATATACAAAATAGCCTCAAAGGTTGTGGAGAATAGAATGAAGGTCATTTTGCCACGGATTATATCAGAGGAGCAATCAGCTTTCTTCCCAGGAAGGCTGATAACGGATAATATCATCACGGCATATGAGTGTCTCCATTTTATGAAGCGAACGAAAGCGAAGAAGCATCGGTTTTGTGCGCTGAAATTGGATATGCGGAAGGCACATGATCGGGTTGAGTGGAGATATCTGGAAGCTATTATGCTGAAACTTGGATTCAGCAGCACATGGGTTGCATTGGTCATGAGGCTAGTGTCGACAGTATCCTTCTCGGTGGTATTTAATGGAGCACCAATGGAGGAGTTCAGACCTACTAGGGGAATCCGCCAGGGTGACCCTATCTCACCATATTTGTTTTTGTTGGCAGCAGAGGGCTTTCGTGCCTTTTAAAAAACCAAGATCAGTCATCGGCACTTCATGGGATTAGTGTGGCCCCCACAACCCCGGCGGTGAACCACCTTCTGTTTGCCTATGATAGCCTGCTGTTCTTCAAGGCAAGTAGTGAGGGTGCATCGAAGGTAAAAGATGTGCTACAGAAGTATTGTCTCGCTTCGGGACAAAGAATTAATATGGACAAATCATCCATCTTCTTTAGTAAGGGGTGTCCAGCGGTACTCAAGGAGATTATCAAGAATGAATTGGAAGTGCAACGGGAGACTCTTAATGAGAAATATCTTGGGCTGCCATCAAATGTGGGCAAATCCAAGAGCGGAGTTTTCAAGTATTTAAAGGACAAAGTTTGGAAGAAGGTTTTGGGATGGATGGAGCAATTGCTATCTGTGGGTGGTAAAGAAATTTTGATTAAGTCAGTTGCTCAGGTTGTACCTACTTTCTCTATGTCATGTTTCAAGCTGCCCCGCGGCTTATGTGACCATATCAACCAGATGGTGAGGAACTTCTGGTGGGGCAGCAAGGAAGGGAAACGAAGAACTTGTTGGGTCGCATGGGAGAAGCTGACACAACCCAAATTTGCTGGAGGTTTGGGATTCCGAGATATAGAGTTGTTCAACCTTGCGCTGCTCGCGAGGTAGGCGTGCCGAATTTTGAAGGAACCCTTCTCGTTAAGTGCAAGGATCTTACAAGCTGTCTATTTCCCTCAACCGGACCTCCTCTCTGCTGAGCTGGGCTCCCACCCATCTCAAGTGTGGCGAGCAATTTTGGAAGGGAGGGACGCGCTGAAACTGGGGTTAATTCGGCGTACTGGAAACGGGCAGGATACTGATGCTTGGTTTCACAATTGGCTACCACGTGATAAGCGGCTAACACCGGTAGCTCAGTTAAGGACAGATGCCCCAAGAAGGGTGAGTTCATATATCGATAGTACCAGTGCTACAGGGAATCAAACAAAATTGGAGGAATAACTACTCCTACTATATTATAGGGCAACCCACATCGTTTTTGTGAGAATTTTGAACTCAGCTGAGGTTTAACATGGTTGTGACACGTAATTTGGTTTCCGTAGGTTCTTTTTTTGTGTACAACTTGGGTAGTCTGTGCGATTTTCAGGGTCTGCTTTCCTTCATGATCTGTGAAGACGGGTTGTTTTGATGGGTCGCTGTGTGGCTTTAGCTGCCAGTCGTTTGTGAAAGTGGTGGGCCAGCTTTCTTTCGTCTTGTCGGGTTAAGCTCTGCGGCCCGTCAAAGCGGCGCCGATGACCATGGTCTCCGGCCCGACACGTGCCATCTCCATCTCCTCTCTCTTTATATTTTTTTCCACCGATCCTCCCCGCTCGTTGGTCCGGCCGATGGCGGCGAGCTATCTGAGCAAGTGGAGTGGTTGTGCTCGGAGGGGAGGCGGCGGATTTAGGTCGAGCATGCTCAAGATCGACGGTTGATGGAGATGCTATGTTGTGAGGACGGAGGAGAGCGACATGGAGGGGTAGTTGCCAGCACGAATTTCCCTTGATCCCCGCCAGCTTGGGGAAGTCGTAGAGCGACATGGAGTTGTGGTAATCATTCTTCTTTGTTCTCTTTGTCGCCTACGCATGGACGACGGTGCCGATTTGCCCCGCGCCCCCACGACGGGACACTGCCTCTTTCACCAGAAGATCGAGAGAACCAAGAAGCTCTAGATTTGTTTAGATCCCTAGCAGATTTCCCCCTTCGATGGCTTATTCTCTCTGTTTCTGTGGCTTCCTCTTTGGTGATTTGATTTCCATGGCTTCTTCTCTCCCATGATCTTTTTGCGTGTGGCTGTTTTCATACTTTGATCTGGTGGCGTGGCTATGGTGGTCGTGTCCGGCCGTTTCCGTGCTGGTGGTGGCGTATGCATCTGACTCTTCTGATTTATATCTTAGCTCTGCGACCTTGGACGATAACCGCAGATGAAAGGACTAGCGACGCTCCGTCTCTTCCGAGCTTCGGCGTGTTGAAATATTGGGCCTACACTTAGTGACTCATACTAGATTTCAGTTTTTCCTATAAATCTCAAAGCCCACATAGTGGAAGTCTTGTGAGTTTGAGCCCAAATTGGTGGCAGCTCACTAGGGAGTGGCAAGAGGTGGGAAGTTTAGTCCCACATGGAAAGTTGGGAGGAAGTTAGACAACCTTATAAGGGGGGTTGTTCCACCACTAGTAAGTGAGTGAGAATAGGAGTGCTACACGCGCGCGCTCCTCCTCCTCCTCGCTCGTCTCGTTGCCTATGGTTTCCCGAGCCTATATAATCTCTTGCCCGGCTACCGCAGAAACATATCTAATACACGAGTTAGGGTTTCCACCTCTCTCTGCTTGCGCAGCCATCATAGCCTACTCCATCCCGCGCGCCGACGTGCATCGGCAAACGGGAGAGCAGGTCTCCGAAACCACACGTCCTTGCGATCCTGTACGGGAGAGCGCGACTGCTCAAGCTCTTCATCACGGGTCGCCTTCCGTCCAAGTCGGGCGGTGCTGCCTACCGTCGTCTTCAACGCCGTCTACTTCCGACCCATCGTCCCCGTCGTCAACAACGTTGTCATCAACAACGTTACTGCTGCGACATCGTCTGCTACACCTCCACCGCCACCTCCACCGGATCGGTACGTGCGACATATCTCGATCCGTTTAGCGATGGATGTTGTACCGTTTGCTCTGCTACCGTTCATGTTGATCACCGCATCTAGTATGTTCGAGTTTCACATGTTAGTAGTTACTTTCGTCATGCTTCATATTCTGGAATTAATCATGGAAATTGTGCCTAATTATCCAACAATCCAAAAACCTAATTGTAGCCAATTTCCTGAGTTAACTATGGCTGGTTTTGCTGATGCACTGAGGCCGGATAAGTTTATCGGTGTGCACTTTAAGAGGTGGCAGATTAAGGCCACGCTCTGGCTTACTCATCTGAAAGTATTCCAAGTTAGTAATGGCTTACCTGAAGGAACTATATCTGACCAAGATCAGAACAAGTTCAAGGAAGACAATACTCTCTTCGTCGGATGCGTTCTGAGTATTCTTGCTGATCGTCTATGTGATGTGTATATGCACATAGTAGACGGTAAAGAGCTCCGAGATGCACTGAATGCTAAATTCGGTGCAACCGATGTTGGCGATGAATCGTACATCATGGAGAGCTTCCACGACATCAGGATGGTGAACAACCGTTCTGTAGTCGAACAAGCTCATGAGATACAGTGCATTGCGAAAGAGCTGGAACTCTTTAAGTGTGCCTAACCTGACAAGTTTGTGGCTGGATGCATCATCGCTAAGTTGCCCCCTTCATGGAGGAACTTTGCCACAACTCTCAAACATAAGAGACAGGAGATATCAGTTGAAAATCTAATAGCGTCTCTTGATGTTGAGGAGAAATCTCGGGCTAAGGATACTACTGAGAAAGGAGAGGGTCAGTCTAGCGCCAACATGGTGCAGAAGAAACCTTACAGCAAGAATAAAGGGAATAACAAGCCCTCCTTCAATAAGCCTATGAAGACTACAACCTTCAAGAAGAAGAAGATGATAAACAAAGCAGATCTGAGTTGCTTTACCTGTGGAGAGACTGGCCACTTTTCTAAGGACTGTCCAGAGAGGGCAGACCGCAAGAAAAAGGCGAGGCAAGTCAACACGGTGACCGCTAGCAATGCTGATGGGTACGGTAATCTCTTTACTGTTCTTTCGGTATTTCAATCTCCATGTTGGTGGATTGATACAGATGCTAATGTTCATGTGTGTGCCGACATATCCATGTTCACTTCTTACCAGGTCGCCCGGGATTCTTCCGTCTTGATGGGGAATGGGTCACATGCTTCTGTTCGTGGTGTTGGCACGGTAGATCTGAAGTTCACCTCGGGGAAGATCGTGCAGCTGAGGAACGTGCATCATGTCCCTACTATGAACAAGAATCTCGTTAGCGACTCCCTTCTATGCAGAGATGGGTTTAAGGTTGTTTTAGAGTCGAATAAAGTAGTTGTTTCCAAGTTTGGACAATTTATTGGTAAAGGCTATGAGTGCGGAGGCTTGTTCCGCTTTTCGCTTCTCGATTTCAGTAATAAGTCCGTGAACCATATTTGTGGCAATATTAGTGATGATACCGTTGTTTGGCATTCTCGTTTATGTCACATTAATTTTGGTTTAATGTCTCGGCTATCCAGTTTAAGTTTAATTCCGAATTTCACCATTGCCAAAGGTTCTAAGTGCCATAGCTGTGTGCAATCAAAGCAACCTCGGAAGCCTCACAAGGCGGCCGAGGAGAGAAACTTGGCACCTCTAGAACTCATACATTCTGATCTATGCGAGATGAATGGTGTGTTGACAAAAGGTGGAAAGAGATATTTCATGACATTGATTGATGATGCGACTAGATTTTGCTATGTTTATTTGTTGCGAACTAAAGATGAAGCTTTAGAATACTTTAAAATTTATAAGGCCGAAGTTGAAAATCAACTAGAGAGAAAGATCAAGCGTCTTAGGTCAGATCGTGGTGGTGAATATTTTCCTAAAATCTTTGATGAATTCTGTGAGGAACATGGCATTATTCATGAGAGGACGCCTCCCTATTCGCCCCAATCAAACGGGGTTGCCGAGAGGAAAACCGCACGCTGACTGACTTGGTGAATTCCATGTTAGCCACTGCTGGTTTATCAAAGGCATGGTGGGGGGAGGCTTTATTGACTTCATGTCATGTCCTGAATAGAGTTCCTAACAAGAATAAAGATAAAACCCCTTACGAGGAGTGGGCTGGAAGAAAACCATCACTTTCGTATTTGCGCACATGGGGATGTTTGGCGAAAGTCAATATTCCAATCACAAAGAAGCGCAAACTCGGACCAAAGACAGTAGATTGTATCTTTCTAGGTTATGCTCCGCGGAGTGTAGGCTATAGATTTTTAGTAGTTCAATCCGAGGTACCTGATATGCATGTTGATACTATTATGGAATCTTGAGATGCAACATTTTTTGAGAATATGTTTCCTATGAAAGATATGCATAGCATTGCTAGAATTTCTACTGAAATAATTCCTGAGTCTAGTCCATCTAATGATTATTTTGAATAATCACATGAGAATGTTACTGAGAAGGATGACAATGAAGCTCCTAAACGGAACAAGAGACGGAGGATTGAAAAATCCTTTGGTGATGATTTCATTGTGTACCTTGTGGATGATACTCCCACGTCCATTGCAGAGGCATATGCATCTCCGGATGCAGATGATCGGAAAGAAGCTGTCCATAATGAGATGGACTCGATTCTTTCTAATGGAACTTGGGAGCTATCAGAATGACCCCATGGATGCAAGCCTGTGGGCTGCAAATGGGTGTTCAAGAAGAAACTAAGACCTGATGGTACTATTGAGAAGTACAAGGCGCGGCTTGTAGCTAAAGGCTACACACAGAGAAAAGGCGAAGATTACTTTGACACCTATTCACCTGTCGCTGGACTTACCACCATTCGAGTACTATTGTCCATGGCTGCCTCTTATGGTCTTATCGTTCATCAAATGGACGTAAAGACAGCTTTTCTTAATGGAGAGTTGGAAGAGGAAATCTATATGGATCAGCCTGATGGGTTTGTAGTAAAAGGTGAAGAAAGTAAGGTGTGCAAGTTGCTGAAATCTTTATATGGCCTGAAACAAGCACCTAAGCAGTGGCATGAGAAGTTTGACAGAACTTTAACTTCTGTAGGCTTTGTTGTCAATGAGGCCGACAAGTGCGTTTACTATCGCCATGGTGGGGGCGAAGGAGTTATACTGTGTTTGTACGTGGATGATATTCTGATATTTGGTATAAACATGAAAGTAATACACGAGGTCAAGTCTTTCTCGTCAAAGTGCTTTGATATGAAAGACTCGGGAGAAGCCGATGTGATTCTGAACATCAAGCTTATTACGAACGAGAGTGGGATAACTCTAACGCAATCCCATTATGTTGAGAAGATCTTGAGCCGGTTCGGCTATATTGATAGCAAGTCTTCTCCAACACCTTATGATCCCAGTGTGACATTGCGCAAGAACCGGAGGATTGCCGTAGATCAATTGAGATATTCTCGGATCGTTGGCTCACTCATGTACTTAGCGAGCGCAACTAGACTCGACATCTCTTTTGCTGTTAGCAAGTTGAGTAGGTTCATGTCAAACCCGGTACTGATCATTGGCATGCACTTGATAGGGTCATGCGCTACCCGTGTGGTACAATGAGTTATGGGATTCACTATTCGGGGCACCCAACTGTGCTTGAAGGATATAGTGATTCAAATTGGATCACCGATGTAGCTGATCTCTACGCCACTAGCGGGTATGTATTTACCTTTGGAGGTGGCGCGAGTGTCATGGAGATCTTGCAAGCAAACCATATTGACGAGGTCAACTATGGAAGCAGTAACTTATTGCTTTGGACACAACTACTCGTTGAATCGGAATTGTTGCGTGAGCTCTTGATGGACTTGCTCGTGGTTGAAAAACCTGTACCGGCAATCCTTTTGAATTGTGACAATCAAACTGTAATTGTCAAAGTGAACAATTCTAAGGATAACGCGAAGTCATCAAGACACGTCAAGAGACGTTTGAAGTCTGTCAGGAAATTGCGAAATTCCGGAGTGATAACTGTTACATATATTCAAACAGACAAAAACCTGGCAGATCCCTTTACAAAGGGATTATCACGTAATGTGATAGAAAGTGCATCGAGGGAGATGGGTTTGAGACCCGTTGATGTTACACCATAGTGGTAACCCAACCTTTGTGATCGGAGATCCCGTGAATTAGGACTCGGGAAGAACAAACTAGTGGTTTAGTTGAGGAGAGTATTATGTAACCCTCTCTATGTGAAGATGCACAACTCTCAATTGCTGTAAGGCAGGTTGGCAACAAGCCTTAATGTGTTTATGTTGGCTATTTTAGCAAAGATGTTGTCCTACAGAGCATTCTTGAAATAACACACCTATATGAGTGCGATTGTTAAACGTCGCAATCTATGAGATTTGGGTGATCTCTAGTAAACTCATGAAGAGACCACTAAGTATGACGCATATGCTTCACCCGCGGGGTAGGCTACTGGCAGCCATGTACTGGTTATGACTTTGAGTGAAACCCCGTTCACGCAAAACTTGCAATTCAAGGCTTAGTCCATTGTTCAAGTGTGAATGGATGTAGCTTAAGGTTCTAGGCGGAAGTTCAACTTAGCAGTCTCCGCTGAAACACTGGTATATAAACAAGCAGCGAGTATTGGTAAATCTCTTAATGGGGATTTGAGATCTGGTGGGGGATTGTTGAAATATTGGGCCTACACTTAGTGGCCCATACTAGATTTCAGTTTTTCCTATAAATCTCAAAGCCCACATAGTGGAAGCCTTGTGAGTTTGAGCCCAAGTTGGTGGCAGCTCACTAGGGAGTGGCAAGAGGTGGGAAGTTTTGTCCCACATGGAAAGTTGGGAGGAAGTTAGACCACCTTATAAGGTGGGTTGTTCCACCACTAGTAAGTGAGTGAGAATAGGAGTGCTACACGCGTGCGCTCCTCCTCCTCCTCCTCGCTCGTCTCGAATCGACTCGACTCGACTCGACACGTCACGACGCGCGCGCCGCGCTCGTGGTGAGTGGATTGAGCCTCGAGCCGAGATTTTCCTTACTTTTTTGCAGCTCAGGAAAACGAACAGAGTCCTAGACGGACGCGTCGCAGTTAGTCGGTTCGGGTTGCTCCCGGATCGTGGGCTATCTGTAACCGACTCGAAACGTTCGTGCGACGTGGGCGTGGCCCACGTTGCTTAGGGTTTCCCGAGCCTATATAATCTCTTGCCCGGCTACCGCAGAAACATATCTAATACACGAGTTAGGGTTTCCACCTCTCTCTGCTTGCGCAGCCATCATAGCCTACTCCATCCCGCGCGCCGACGTGCATCGCCAAACGGGAGAGCAGGTCTCCGGAACCACACGTCCTTCCGATCCTGTACGGGAGAGGGTGAATTAGGTTTTTGGGAAGCGCTCTGCGCGACTGCTCAAGCTCTTCATCACGGGTCGCCTTCCGTCCAAGTCGGGCGGTGCTGCCTACCGTCGTCTTCAACGCCGTCTACTTCGACCCATCGTCCCCGTCGTCAACAACGTTGTCATCAACAACGTTACTCGCTTGCGACATCGTCCGCTACACCTCCACCGCCACCTCCACCGGATCGGTACGTGCGACATATCTCGATCCGTTTAGCGATGGATGTTGTACCGTTTGCTCTGCTACTGTTCATGTTGATCACTGCATCTAGTATGTTCGAGTTTCACATGTTAGTAGTTACTTTCGTCATGCTTCATATTCTGGAATTAATCATGGAAATTGTGCCTAATTATCCAACAATCCAAAAACCTAATTGTAGCCAATTTCCTGAGTTAACTATGGCTGGTTTTGCTGATGCACTGAGGCCGGATAAGTTTACCGGTGTGCACTTTAAGAGGTGGCAGATTAAGGCCATGCTCTGGCTTACTCATCTGAAAGTATTCCAAGTTAGTAATGGCTTACCTGAAGGAACTATATCTGACCAAGATCAGAACAAGTTCAAGGAAGACAATACTCTCTTCGTCGGATGCGTTCTGAGTATTCTTGCTGATCGTCTATGTGATGTGTACATGCACATAGTAGACGGTAAAGAGCTCTGGGATGCACTGAATGCTAAATTCGGTGCAACCGATGCTTGGCGATGAATCGTACATCATGGAGAGCTTCCACGACATCGGGATGGTGAACAACCGTTCCGTAGTCGAACAAGCTCATGAGATACAGTGCATTGCGAAAGAGCTGGAACTCCTTAAGTGTGCCTTACCTGACAAGTTTGTGGCTGGATGCATCATCGCTAAGTTGCCCCCTTCATGGAGGAACTTTGCCACAACTCTCAAACATAAGAGACAGGAGATATCAGTTGAAAATCTAATAGCGTCTCTGTTGCGGTCAGAAACCTACCGGCGAGCAGCGACGGGCAACACAGTAGAGCCGGGAGGCTCCCAGGACTGCGGCTGGCCCTGGTCCCTCGAGCGACGGCCCGCAAAGACTCGGCACGCACGTCCGATGCTTGGTGCAAGGGCGTGCCACCTGACCTATACCGGTCGGGAAGGTGATGGATTTGCCTCGCTTAGTTTCCTGCACGGCATACACGTAAACATTAAATACGAGCCTCGATCGGCTCTCGGGTTGTCTCGTGAATCGGCTCAAGGAGCCGATCCACCCATGATCCGTACGAGGTGTACGATCGGATGGTGGTCCTGCTTGATCAAAATAAAGCTAAAACGACCTACTACGATTTAGGGTTTTCACCACATAATCGGAACATCCTACGCGTGATTGAGCCTGGCGGCCACGCACGGTGATCGTAAACCGACCCTAGACAAGGCCTAAAAACCAACATGGAGTTGATCCCCGGAACATCCTGTCTAGGGCTAGCAAACTACACCCTACGCGCCACTCTGGATCCTTCAACCCGTTTGTAAGGCCTAACTATGCGAGATATTAAACTAATCCTTGGAGAACAAGGAGCAATCATAACGGATCGGATCTACTAAATAATGATCAAGTGAGGTGCCGCCCTTACACCTAAGATAGGTGTAAGGGCGGCTAGACGTCTAAGGGTTGCACGGACGAAAGCATATGATACGATGAAACAATGCTAACCCTAACACATCTATGATAACTACGTTGCTCGCCATCAACAAGGCTTCAGCACGAGCAACGCATGAACAGCGAATAAACGTGTACTGCCTAGATCGCAAGGCAGCATGATGCTTACCCGGAAGAAACCCTCGAGACAAGGGAGTTGGCGATGCGCCTAGATTGGTTTGTGGTGAACGTGATTGTTGTTTATTTCATAAACCCTAGATACATATTTATAGTCCGTAGACTTTCTAACGTGGGAATAATCCCAACCGTGCACGAGCCAAATTCTATCTAACCGACACGTATCCTACTATATTTACAGATACACGGGCAAACTAGCCCAAACTTTGCATATAAGGCCGATTCATGTATTTCTTCCATGTATGTTCTTCAAGCCCATATTTAATCGCGGCCCACCTCTGATCCGGTCAAATTCTGGTGATAACACATGCCCCCTGGTTTTGGAAATGACAATTCCAAAATCACTCTGCTTTTTCTTCGTCGGGTCATGTCGTGGCAGAGCAGAACCGTCGCAGTATCCTTCATCATGATGCCTTGCCTCCTCCACTCCTCCGCGTGACTTGGCAAATTTTTTTTTTTCTGTTGGGCACCACTTCCTCGGAAACTGCTGTGGCATTGAATCTCCACTATATCCCCTTTTATTTAACCGCTCCAAACAGTTCGCTTCTTCATCCCCTTCGCATTAGCACTCCAAAAGCCCTCCTCTGCCACCATGTCTTCTTCCTCCTCTGCCTCGTCGGGTCTTTCCACCCAGTCCTCCTCCTCCCGGGAGCCGACGCCGGAGTGGGACCCGGAGGAGGCCCACGAGGCCAACATCCGCCGCGCCATCGAAGACGGGGACGAGTCCAGTCACGACTTCTCCGTCTGGTCTGAGGACGACAAGTCCTCGACCGACGGGGAAAGTGACCTCCGCTTCCTTGCCGACGGGGAAACGGAGGAGGAGAGCGATGACGATCGCTTCTCCTGGGACGACTTCACCTCCTCCTCCGAGGAGGAGGACGACACCTCCTCCGATGAACCGCCGGCCAAGCGCTTCTGCCCCTGGCCGGGGAACCTCAGCGACTTCGACAGCGACGATGATGACGCTGACGAGGAAGACGAGGACAACGAGGGCCCTGCCGGCGGTCGGCTGCGGCGGCCGACGACGAGCCCGCCGGGAGTAGCGCCGACGGCGGCGGCGACGACGGCGACGACGAGGGTAGCGACGGCCCATAGATAGGACCCTTAGCATAGGATCAGTAGTAGTAGATGGGGCAATGTATCCCCTAGTACTTCCTTTTGAGAGCAATCAGCTCTTTATGTAAGAAATCCCGTTATCAATGAAGAATTTCCTTCAATCTGATTTTGCCGATTTTCTTTATGCTAATTTAGCCGATTTCCCCTCATACTGACTGTGCCGATTGTCAACTTAGCCAATGCTCAATGAGCCGATGGGAACGCATCGGTCCCTCACAATCTATCCTTCATCTCTTCGACTAAGGAACGACTGTCAACTTGGTCAATGCTCAATGAGCCGATGGCAACGCATCGGTCCCTCACAATCTATCCTTCATCTTTTCGACTGATGACCTTGAGATCTGGTGGATAATGTGGAAGACCCATACCTTCAGGAGAGCCCTAGGACCGTTGCTGAAACAACTTGACGCTGAAGCTGATACAGGTGCCACTTGCTCGCAAATCTCCTTGCGATAGTTTCCAGTAATGCTTTATAAACCTGCTCTGTTTCTTTGCAGCAACAAGATGGCCCAGAGCCTGTCAATGATGATGGATCCCCCTTTGAATTCCTCCCACCAGCTCCAGTGATCCTCTTCTGCAAGAACTCACCACCTTTGAAGAAGGTTATGATGCGAGGCCAGCCCGATGACACCCCAATCGGCTTCTAAAAGCGAGTATCTACCGAGGTCAGCTGCCCCCGAGCCTCGGTTAAGGCGAGAACGGCGGCTAGGACACACGGTTCGGTCGAAGAGCCTCGAACTCGAGGCAATTACCGAGACAGCCACCATGCGAGAGCCAGCCAAACTCCACCAAAAAAGGGCAGGGCAGCTCCATCCTCTCCTCGGCTCAACTTGGCCAAACCGACAGCAGAAACACCAGAGCCGATCGCCTCTTCCACCGTTGAAAGCCGATATTGCAGATCACATGCCAACGGCTTGATGAGCAAAAGGCTGCCTTGTACGCCACAATTGACACCTCTGACGGCACTGCTGAACTAGCGATTTTGCGCAAAGGGTTGGAGGTCCTCGAAGAGAAGGTTCGGCCAACAAAACAGCTCATTGAAACTGAGGAAGCTCTCATTGTTCACCCCCTCGAGGAAGCAGAAGGCCTCGAAGCTGGGCTGAAGACCGACTTGGTCGAAATCTGCGCCTTGAACGCGCAGCTGGTAGATCCTGTGTAATTTGTACTAGAGTCGATGTCCGTGCATCGGCTTTGTTTCTTAGTTCTAAAGTCGATGTCCGTGCATCGGCTGTACATCATGAGAATTTTTTTTTACTGGCCGATTTTCCTATCGGCCCCCAATATTTCACTGCACATGTATCGCACATGTTCATCTGATTAGGTGGCCGATTTTCCTATCGGCCCCCAATATTTCACTGCACATGTATCGCACATGTTCATCTGATTAGGTGCCCCCCGAGCCGAATCTGCCAGGTAACTGCGGATATCGGCTCTGTGGTTAGCCAAGGCATTGTATTTGAACGTCGGCTCCGTTAGGACCAGTGTTGACTTCTTCCAGCTCATCAGCCGACGCACACCCGTTGCCCATTAGATCGACGTTGAACACAGGCAGAGCGTATGGTGAGGATAATTTTGGCCGATTGCTGGAATCGACCTCCATGTTGATTGAATATCTCAATGAAGGTTTTGCAATGTTTGTCCATAGATCTTTGGGGCCGATCACAAGGATCGGCCTCGCCACGTTCGTCCATAGATTTGTTCTTGCTACACGGTCAGGCCGGTGGATAAGACCAGCCTAACCCCGTCCTTCATCACGTCGATGCGCTCGCACTCGTCCAAATTGATGCCTGAGAGTGGCTCTTGGCCTGTCGTCTCCCAAACGTTCATGCCAGCCGTTGAAATCTCGGCTGAGTCATCTGCGTGGACGACCTCTACTTCATCTCCATCCCACTGTATTAAGCATTGGTGCATCGTGGATGGAATGCAACGATTGACGTGGATCCAATCTCTCCCTAGCAGGACAGCATAGGTGCTCTTGCTATCGACAATAAAGAACGTCGTAGGGATGGTTTTTCTTCCTACGGTCAGATCCACGTTCAGAACACCTTGTGCGTCAGATGCTTGGCCGTTGAAATCGCTCAATGTAACGTTGGTCTTGATCAGATCCGAGCTAGAGCGTCCCAACCGACGTAGCATGGAGTATGGCATAATGTTGGCTCGCCGCTCCGGTGTCCACCGACATCTTGTTGACAGGCTGCCCATTGATATAACCTCGCAAGTACGGGGCCTTCGGATGTACGTAGCTTCTTTCTCGTGGCTTCTCAAAGATAACCGGCCGTGGGCCGCAGTCAAGTTGTGCCACGAGGTGCTTCGTCTAATCCTGGAGCACTAAACTCCGTCGGAAGGATGAACACCATGTTTGTGCCAGCCGATGTCTCATCATCGGCTCCCTTTTGTCTGGGACGCCACTCTTTCCTTTGTGGCCGACCTTCTTCGTCCAGGGTTCGCTGAATTTTCGCGGCCAGATCAGGCCGCGCCTTCCTTAAGGTGTGCAGGTATGACCTTTCGGCTTCCTCCAAACCACGTAGTCGCGGAACCCTACGCTTTTGGGAATGGCTGAGTCCATCGGGGCACCACCTTGGCCGGTGGTACTTATCTTCTTCTTCTTCATCATCGTCCTCTAGTTCCTCGAGATCTTCTACCCGAGAGGACTCAGCGTGCTTGTTCCAAGGCGGGAGAGGCCCTAGACGTTTGAACACGGACACGTTAGTCTGCATCCTTCTTCTTACGTCTACATTCGGGCGGTTGCCGATTGTAGGCAATCGGCTCATTCCTGAATCCCAGCAGTGTCTGAAGAAGGGACAGTCCCAGTGTCTATCCACGTCGTCTTGCTCTCTCGACTTTTCCTTGGTGTGGCGCTCATATCTCTCCTCGTCGCGATCATGCCGACGATGTCTCCTGGCGTCCCTAGCCAGACGACCTCTTTCGTCATCGTTGTTGTAATGTCGGCATTGGTCGTATTGACTCACATATTTTTTGAGGAGGTGATCAGAGAGAGGTCGCTGATATCTCACATTCCTCACTTCTCCCTCTGTGATGTAGCGCTTGCCATCGTGACGGAGCCGATCGCGTGGAATGGCTTCCTCTTTGTCGTTGTCATGAGAGCAGCTGCCCTCGTCTCTATCCTTGCCAGGGTGGTGCACAGGTCCTACCATGTTGATGTCGAACGAGAAACCTGGCTGGCACCTCCCGGGGTAAGTGCATTCCACCATGTTAACGGTGGGGAAGGGGTGTGTGTCTACTTTCATGGCGTGCGGCTGAAAATTAGACGCCCTTGTTCTATCGCCATTTGGATCTGCGACGCCACACCCTGCAGTCGTTGGTGGCATGGGTGAACGTGTTATGCCACTTGCAGTATGGCTTTCCGTTCAGCTCCTGAGCCGTGGGGATCTTGTGGCCTTCGGGTACCTTTAGCTGCTTCTCCTTAAGTAAGAGGTCGAAAATCTGCTCAGCTTTGGTAACGTCGAAGTCAAACCCTCTTGGAGGACCTTGTGGCTTAACCCACTTGCAGGGAACGGGGCTTGCCCCCCGAGTCCATTCAGCCACTTGCTACCTCTTGATCTCCCGCGAGCCTTCATCTTCATCCGCCTCAACCAGGACCACCGCACGCTTGAATTTATCCTGGTATACCTCCGGGTGGCGTCGTTTGTATAATGACGGCTTCCGCACCATGTGCGCCGGTGAAGGGTAGTACGCTTGGGAGGCCACGTCCTTGATCGGTGATGCGAGACCCACCACCGCCAACTCGGTCGCTTCTTTTTCAATCACACGAGCCGAATAGCATCGGTTCCTAACGGTCTCGAAGCGCCGGGACGTATTCGACACCTGTTTCTCCGCGCTTCGTCGTACTTGTGCTAGATCGGCAATGCCAGCCTCGGAAGCCTCTGAGTGATACTGCATATGGAACTGCTCTTCCAACTGCTTCCAAGTCCGGATTGAGTCTGGTGGCAGCGATGTGTACCACCCGAAAGCCGATCCTGTGAGGGACTGTGCAAAGAACCTCACGCGTAGTTCATCTGATGCTGAGATCGTGCCCAGCTGTGCCAAATATCGGCTCACATGCTCGATTGAGCTGGAACCATCTGATCCACTAAATTTGGAGAATTCAGGGAGCCGATATTTGGGTGGTAGTGGGATCAACTCGTACTCGTTGGGGTACGGCTTGGAATAGCCGATTGCCCTCCTTTTCGGCACCATGCCGAGCTGGTCTCTCAAGATTGTGCGATCTGATCCGCGGTGCTGGCTGCAGGAGTCGAACTCTGAAGATTCGCCGGAGTGGCATACTTAGCCAGCCACGCTTGCTTCTCAAGCTCTGAGCCAACTGCAAGAGTTGGGCTCTGGAGGTTTATCGGAGTGGTATACTTAGCTAGCCACGTCTGCTTCTCAAGATCTGTTCCCGAAGTTCCTCCTGCTGTTCCAGAAGTCCCTGCTGTTGCAGTCTAGTTCGTGAGTGCCCGATTGCTTCGCGATCGGCACGTATGTGCACGTGTATCCGTGAGGGATCTCCTTAGGCGCCTCATGCAAGAGCCGGTAATCACTAGGGTCACCACCGATCTTGTAGACGACGTATGCCGGTGAACTCGGCACTTCGGTGCTGCCAACGCGAACGGCGGCGGTGGTCGGGACCGGAGTGGCATCTCTCCTTGGTGAGTCCCTAGAGCTGGTCCTGACGGAGAGTACCGATGCCTCATGATTTCCTGGATCACCCGAAGAGCGACACGCTCCAAAGTGTTCACCGAGGCTCTCGGAATGGCGGTGCAGCGAATGAGCTACCATGAAGTTAATCTCTCGACGCGAGACACTGGTGCGTTCTTCGACGGGGCGGACAGGTCCACTCCATCGAGCGCGCCTTCGGGTGAGAACCCTTTCCACCTGATGCCGTGTGAGCGGGTTCTCTCGGAAAGAGCCGATGAGGTCGGCTTCGAGGATCGCTTTGACCTCGTCATACTTCTTCTTGAGCTCCTCGGTCGGATCCTCGTACGTGACTCGGAGTGCCTTCCGCCATCTCAGATGTAGATGGCGATGCGGTTGATGTCGAAGACTGTCCCACCGGGCGTGCCGAGAATGTGTTGCGGTCGAAACCCACCGGCGAGCAGCGACGGGCAGCACGAGTAGAGCCGGGAGGCTCCCGGGACTGGGGCTAGCCCTGGTCCCTCGAGCGACGGCCCGCAAAGACTCGGCACGCACGTCCGATGCTGGTGCAAGGGCGTGCCACCTGACCTATACCCGGTCGGGAAGGTGATGGATTTGCCTCGCTTAGTTTCCTGCATGGCATACACGTAAACATTAAATACGAGCCTCGATCGGCTCTCGGGTTGTCATGTGAATCGGCTCAAGGAGCCGATCCACCCATGATCCGTACGAGGTGTACGATCGGATGGTGGTCCTGCTTGATCAAAATAAAGCTAAAACGACCTACTACGATTTAGGGTTTTCACCACATAATCGGAACATCCTACGCGTGATTGAGCTCGGCGGCCACGCACGGTGATCGTAAACCGACCCTAGACAAGGCCTAAAAACCAACATGGAGTTGATCCCCGGAACATCCTGTCTAGGGCTAGCAAACTACACCCTACGCGCCACTGGATCCTTCAACCCGTTTGTAAGGCCTAACTATGCAGATATTAAACTAATCCTTGGAGAACAAGGAGCAATCATAACGGATCGGATCTACTAAATAATGATCAAGCGGGGTGCCGCCCTTACACCTAAGATAGGTGTAAGGGCGGCTAGACGTCTAAGGGTTGCACGGACGAAAGCATATGATACGATGAAACAATGCTAACCCTAACACATCTATGATAACTACGTTGCTCGCCATCAACAAGGCTTCGGCACGAGCAACGCATGAACAGCGAATAAACGTGTGCTTGCCTAGATCGCAAGATGCGATCTAGGCAGCATGATGCTTACCCGGAAGAAACCCTCGAGACAAGGGAGTTGGCGATGCGCCTAGATTGGTTTGTGGTGAACGTGATTGTTGTTTATTTCATAAACCCTAGATATATATTTATAGTCCGTAGACTTTCTAACGTGGGAATACTCCCAACCGTGCACGAGCCAAATTCTATCTAACCGACACGTATCCTACTATATTTACAGATACACGGGCAAACTAGCCCAAACTTTGCATATAAGGCCGATTCATGTATTTCTTCCATGTATGTTCTTCAAGCCCATCTTTAATCGCGGCCCACCTCTGATCCGGTCAAATTCTGGTGATAACAGTCTCTTGATGTTGAGGAGAAAGCTCGGGCTAAGGATACTACTGAGAAAGGAGAGGATCAGTCTAGCGCCAACATGGTGCAGAAGAAACCTTACAGCAAGAATAAAGGGAATAACAAGCCCTCCTTCAATAAGCCTATGAAGACTACAACCTTCAAGAAGGAGAAGATGATAAACAAAGCAGATCTGAGTTGCTTTACCTGCGGAGAGGCTGGCCACTTTTCTAAGGAGCTGTCCGGAGAGGGCGGACCGCAAGAAAAAGGCGAGGCAAGTCAACACGGTGACCGCTAGCAATGCTTGATGGGTACGGTAATCTCTTTCTTGTTCTTTCGGTATTTCAATCTCCATGTTGGTGGATTGATACAGGTGCTAATGTTCATGTGTGTGCTTGACATATCCATGTTCACTTCTTACCAGGTCGCCGGGATTCTTCCGTCTTGATGGGGAATGGGTCACATGCTTCGTTCGTGGTGTTGGCACGGTAGATCCGAAGTTCACTTCGGGGAAGATCGTGCGGTCGAGGAACGTGCGGCATGTCCCTACTATGAACAAGAATCTCGTTAGCGGCTCCCTTCTATGCGAGAGATGGGTTTAAGGTTGTTTTAGAGTCGAATAAAGTAGTTGTTTCCAAGTTTGGACAATTTATTGGTAAAGGCTATGAGTGCGGAGGCTTGTTCCGCTTTTCGCTTTACGATTTCGGTAATAAGTACTGTGAACCATATTTGTGGCAATATTAGTGATGATACCGAGTGTTTGGTATTCTCGTTTATGTCACATTAATTTTGGTTTAATGTCTCGGCTATCCGAGTTTAAGTTTAATTCCGAATTTCACCATTGCCAAAGGTTCTAAGTGCCATAGCTGTGTGCAATCAAAGCAACCTCGGAAGCCTCACAAGGCGGCCGAGGAGAGAAACTTGGCACCTCTAGAACTCATACATTCGATCTATGCGAGATGAATGGTGTGTTGACAAAAGGTGGAAAGAGATATTTCATGACATTGATTGATGATGCGACTAGATTTTGCTATGTTTATTTGTTGCGAACTAAAGATGAAGCTTTAGAATACTTTAAAATTTATAAGGCCGAAGTTGAAAATCAACTAGAGAGAAAGATCAAGCGTCTTAGGTCAGATCGTGGTGGTGAATATTTTCCTAAAATCTTTGGTGAATTATGTGAGGAACATGGCATTATTCATGAGAGGACGCCTCCCTATTCGCCCCAATAAAACGGGGTTGCCGAGAGGAAAAACCGCCCGCTGACTGACTTGGTGAATTCCATGTTAGCCACTGCTGGTTTATCAAAGGCATGGTGGGGGGAGGCTTTATTGACTTCATGTCATGTCCTGAATAGAGTTCCTAACAAGAATAAAGATAAAACCCCTTACGAGGAGTGGGCTGGAAGAAATTCATCACTTTCGTATTTGCGCACATGGGGATGTTTGGCGAAAGTCAATATTCCAATCACAAAGAAGCGCAAACTCGGACCAAAGACAGTAGATTGTATCTTTCTAGGTTATGCTCCGCGGAGTGTAGGCTATAGATTTTTAGTAGTTCAATCCGAGGTACCTGATATGCATGTTGATACTATTATGGAATGTTGTGATGCAACATTTTTTGAGAATATGTTTCCTATGAAAGATATGCATAGCATTGCTAGAATTTCTACTGAAATAATTCCTGAGTCTAGTCCATCTAATGAGTATTTTGAACAATCACATGAGAATGTTACTGAGAAGGATGACAATGAAGCTCCTAAACGGAGCAAGAGACGGCGGATTGAAAAATCCTTTGGTGATGATTTCATTGTGTACCTTGTGGATGATACTCCCACGTCCATTGCGAGAGGCATATGCATCTCCGGATACGAGATGAGTGGAAAGAAGCTGTCCATAATGAGATGGACTCGATTCTTTCTAATGGAACTTGGGAGCTATCATAACGACCCCATGGATGCAAGCCTGTGGGCTGCAAATGGGTGTTCAAGAAGAAACTAAGACCTGATGGTACTATTGATAAGTACAAGGCGCGGCTTGTAGCTAAAGGCTACACACAGAGAAAAGGCGAAGATTACTTCGACACCTATTCACCTGTCGCTAGACTTACCACCATTCGAGTACTATTGTCCATGGCTGCCTCTTATGGTCTTATCGTTCATCAAATGGACGTAAAGACAGCTTTTCTTAATGGAGAGTTGGAAGAGGAAATCTATATGGATCAGCTTGATGGGTTTGTAGTAAAAGGTGAAGAAAGTAAGATGTGCAAGTTGCTGAAATCTTTATATGGCACTGAAACAAGCACCTAAGCAATGGCATGAGAAGTTTGACAGAACTTTAACTTCGTAGGCTTTGTTGTCAATGAGGCTGACAAGTGCGTTTACTATCGCCATGGTGGGGGCGAAGGTGTTATATTGTGTTTGTATGTGGATGATATTCTGATATTTGGTACAAACATGAAAGTAATACACGAGGTCAAGTCTTTCTTGTCAAAGTGCTTTGATATGAAAGACCCTGGGAGAAGCCGATGTGATTCGAACATCAAGCTTATTAAGAACGAGTGGGATTACTCTAACGCAATCCCATTATGTTGAGAAGATCTTGAGCCGGTTCGGCTATATTGATAGCAAGTCTTCTCCAACACCTTATGATCCCGGTGTGACATTGCGCAAGAACCGGAGGATTGCCGTAGATCAATTGAGATATTCTCGGATCGTTGGCTCACTCATGTACTTAGCGAGCGCGACTAGACCGACATCTCTTTTGTCTGTTAGCAAGTTGAGTAGGTTCATGTCAAACCCGGGTACTGATCATTGGCATGCACTTGATAGGGTCATGCGCTACTCGTGTGGTACAATGAGTTATGGGATTCACTATTCAGGGCACCCGAGTTGTGCTTGAAGGATATAGTGATTCAAATTGGATCTACGATGTAGCTGATCTCTACGCCACTAGCGGGTATGTATTTACCTTTGGAGGTGGCGCAGTGTCATGGAGATCTTGCAAGCAAACCATATTGACGAGGTCAACTATGGAAGCAGAACTTCTTGCTTTGGACACAACCACCTGTTGAATCGGAATGGTTGCGTGAGCTCTTGATGGACTTGCTGTGGTTGAAAAACCTGTACCGGCAATCCTTTTGAATTGTGACAATCAAAGCGTCAATTGTCAAAGTGAACAATTCTAAGGATAACGCGAAGTCATCAAGACACGTCAAGAGGCGTTTGAAGTCCGTCGAGAAATTGCGAAATTCCGGAGTGATAAGCGTTACATATATTCAAACGAGACAAAAACCCGGCAGATCCCTTTACAAAGGGATTATCACGTAATGTGATAGAAAGTGCATCGAGGAGATGGGTTTGAGACCCGTTGATGTTACACCATAGTGGTAACCCAACCTTTGTGATCGGAGATCCCGTGAATTAGGACACAGGAAGAACAAACTAGTGGTTTAGTTGAGGAGAGTATTATGTAACCCTCTCTATGTGAAGATGCACAACTCTCAATTGCTGTAAGGCAGGTTGGCAACAAGCCTTAATGTGTTTATGTTGGCTATTTTCGCAAAGATGTTGTCCTACAGAGCATTCTTGAAATAACACACCTATATGAGTCCGATTGTTAAACGTCGCAATCTATGAGATTTGGGTGATCTCTAGTAAACTCATGAAGAGACCACGAAGTATGACGCATATGCTTCACCCGCGGGGTAGGCTGCGGCAGCCATGTACTGGTTATGAATTTGAGTGAAACCATGTTCACGCAAAACTTGCAATTCAAGGCTTAGTCCATTGTTCAAGTGTGAATGGATGTAGCTTAAGGTTCTAGGCGGAAGTTCAACTTAACAGTCTCCGCTGAAACACTGGTATATAAACAAGCAGCGAGTATTGGTAAATCTCTAAATGGGGATTTGAGATCTGGTGGGGGATTGTTGAAATATTGGGCCTACACTTAGTGGCCCATACTAGATTTCAGTTTTTCCTACAAATCTCAAAGCCCACATAGTGGAAGCCTTGTGAGTTTGAGCCCAAGTTGGTGGCAGCTCACTAGGGAGTGGCAAGAGGTGGGAAGTTTAGTCCCACATGGAAAGTTGGGAGGAAGTTAGACCACCTTATAAGGTGGGTTGTTCCACCACTAGTAAGTGAGTGAGAATAGGAGTGCTACACGCGCGCGCTCCTCCTCCTCCTCGCTCGTCTCGACTCGACTCGACTCGACACGTCACGCGCGCCGCGCTCGTGGTGAGTGGATTGAGCCTCGAGCCGAGATTTTCCTTACTTTTTTGCAGCTCAGGAAAACGAACAGAGTCCTAGACGGACGCGTCGCAGTTAGTCGGTTCGGGTTGCTCCCGGATCGTGGGCTATACGTAACCGACTCGAAACGTTCGTGCGACGTGGGCGTGGCCCACGTTGCCTAGGGTTTCCCGAGCCTATATAATCTCTTGCCCGGCTACCGCAGAAACATATCTAATACACGAGTTAGGGTTTCCACCTCTCTCTGCTTGCGCAGCCATCATAGCCTACTCCATCCCGCGCGCCGACGTGCATCGGCAAACGGGAGAGCAGGTCTCCGGAACCACTCGTCCTTGCGATCCTGTACGGGAGAGAGCGAATTAGGTTTTTGGGAAGCGCTCTGCGCGACTGCTCAAGCTCTTCATCACGGGTCGCCTTCCGTCCAAGTCGGGCGATGCTGCCTACCGTCGTCTTCAACGCCGTCTACTTCGACCCATCGTCCCCGTCGTCAACAACGTTGTCATCAACAACGTTACTGCTGCGACATCGTCTGCTACACCTCCACCGCCACCTCCACCAGATCGGTACGTGCGACATATCTCGATCTGTTTAGCGATGGATGTTGTACCGTTTGCTCTGCTACTGTTCATGTTCATCACTGCATCTAGTATGTTCGAGTTTCACATGTTAGTAGTTACTTTTGTCATGCTTCATATTCTGAAATTAATCATGAAAATTGTGCCTAATTATCCAACACGGCGTTGTCTGGCTTCTCTGCGGCCGCCGCCGCACCAACTGGACCTCCTAGCGCTTCCCGCTGGAGGACAAACTATTCGCGGTGTGGCCGGAGCTCCCAGCGCTGCCCTGACACCTGCTGGAAGGCAGAACCATTTGCCAAGATGGGCGTCAGGGGCTCCATGATGTGGCGCAGGTCGAGCACAAGCCATGGCCACCGGGGCTGCTCACCATTAGTTGCCTCACAATCGCTGCCAATATACAGTGTTGTTGCAATAACCCAACAGGTACGATGAGTTGCTGGTATAGCCTGTGCTGCCTACATATCTTTATTGGTACTCATGCTGACAGCCTGAATGCCTGATACTTGGTTTTGTATTGCGAGCTGCCCTCTCCCTCTCTCTTGCTCTTCGATCTGATCCCATAGGGGGCAGCACTTTATTCAGAACGAAAAAGGCATCTTCATCATAGAAATTTCTTAGCAATCTAATAGTTCATGTAGAAGCTGATCTATGTTTTTGTTGGTGACCTCAGGTTTTGAGTAGCGGAAAGGACAAGGATCACAAAGAGACTGTTGTTGTATTGTACTCAAGAGCATCACGTGTGAAGAATTAAAATCACACGAGGTGTCAGATCTCTAATGACATCAGAGAGTAAATTCAGGTTAGTTAGCCTTTCAGATGGCATAGGTCATGTCTAACTAGGGCCACTTCTGAAAATTGTATACATCATGGTATCTTTTATTAGAACAATTAATGTATACACTACTGAATGATGGATATGACATGGATTTTTTTTGTAGATCATACAAGCTATGAAATTACATTTCTAAACATGCTGATATTTTTCTCACAACTTAGTCAACTTTTTTTTTCATCTACACCATTGTCTTGAACAGTCAGCTATGATGCATATGGTGCCTTTTTTCCATTGGTACCTAATTCATCATATGTGTATTATATGTGCAATCAACACATTATATGGAAACGAGCTAGCTTGGTCTTTTGCACGAGAGCAGTTTTCAGAGCAGGTGCTTGTTGCACACCTGTATCTGCACCGTTTATACTGCATCAAGATTCGTGCTAGCTCTTTTTTCCCTCTCTCAAACAACTTTTTATTTTTGTATCTTTCACACCACACAATCTTTGAACATGAAAATTTGCAGATCACCTAAACATAACAACTAGAATATGGGAAAAATATTTTGGATTTTTTATGTCATTGTGTATATATATATTTCAAGAATTTATTCTGAATTTTAAATAATTTCAAATTTGAAATAGCACAAAAAATTTCTGAAATAATTTTGTCCCATTCTATTTGTTATTTTTTAGTGACTTGCAAAAAAATCAAATCAAAATATTACATAATTTGCAAGATATAAAAAAGAAAAAGTCAAAAAATGTGAGGGTGCGCAGAGTGCACGTGCTCTCTCACACTTTTCCCCTTTTGCAGTTCAGCATCATCAGACATCTACATGTGGTTTAATTGTAGTTTCACCTATTATTTTGGGGGAAACAATGAAGATCAGTTTGACATTCGCGGTTTCCTTTATGTTTGCTGATAGATTTCACGAAGTACTCTCACAGTTTTCTTTATGTTTGCTGACTGTCGTCGTGGTGAACAGACAGATGCCATAGGATGGCTTAAGTTGGGGCCGAATGGGCGCTAGAGGATTCGGGGGAGGATTTTTGATTAGATTGCATGAACTTCCGGATGCTTTCCTCAAGAACTTAGCCAAAGCCAGAGGTAGAAGAAGAAAGACACAAGGAACAACTCTGCTCTAGATCTCTTTCTTCATTGATCTCAACAGGTTACAGGTTTCTGATTACAAGGACTCACCTAGATAGCACGTACCCGCGTATGGGTGTGCCCCCTCTCCTTATATAGGGGAGAGGGTGGCTTACAGGGGAAGAAACCCTAGGAAACCCTAATGGCATCTTTGAACAGACTAACTACTTTACAAAGTTACTTTAATCATAGGTGACGCCGGTATCTTCTTTAATCAGGGAGGCTGACGTCCTCCGGTTGCTTTTGGCGTCACCTTCCTCTTTGGCGCCAGGGCTTCGTTTAAAGCTACTTTGCTTAGCTCATCTTTGTCCTCTAGCTCTGGAGAGAATCTTTGACCAGTCTTGCCGACGTGCTACAGTGCACCTCTTACCGGTAACCCGGTGTCTTCTTAGCTTGTTCCGGTATACCCCTCTTGGGGATACCGGCATAGCCTTACTTAGCCAAACGCTTAACTTCGCGCTCCGGCATAAACATTAAACCGGTATCTTGATGGCTCAAACCATCTGGTTTGGCATGCCTTTGGCATACCGGGGATCATCCCCCCAACACTGACAATGTTAATAAGCTTTTAGATTGGTGCAGCAAACTATTATTTGTTTTCTGTACATTTTACCTAATTTTACGATTAAAGGGATGGGATTGCATGTCAAACAAGCTTATAATCTATTGATTTATATTTATTTGTCATCTTTGATTTCTCATGTAGCAGTAAATTCGTTGGTAGATAATATACAGAACAGGGCAAGCTCTTGCTTCTTAGGTTTCCAGTGTATTGTACAACATTCGACACTTTGGGGAGCTCAGAAAGGTGATCCCCATCCCACACTACCATCTATTATTGCATGCACCAAAGAAAACCTATGATAGGCATTATGTTCAGTTAGCGCTGCTTTGCCATGTCGGTTTTGTACTCTACAATTTATCTTGTTATTTTAACTATGGATTTGGATGAAACAACTATGTAGCAGCTCAATCTCATGCAAACAAAGAGCCTATAAAAACCTGAAGTTAAATGGAAGAAGCTTACGCTTAACTTCTACAAGTATCAGCTCTTTTATTATGTACGTCAGAAATGTGTTGTACAATGAATCAAAATACACAAACAATGAATCAAAATACACATTGGGGCATTCGGCCATGTAAATTATGTTCCATTATTAGTTGATCTCCCACTTATAATTTTCTATTGTAGGGAAGTTTATGAACATTTTCACAGAGATAGTCGCTACCTTGTATCCCATATAAAAAGGGATGACATCATGACACAAGAGCCAATTAAGTCTTTCATGACAGGTGTAGATGGTTCCCTAATTTCTCTTCCACTGTTGTAAGAGAGCAACAGTTATGTTCATTCCAGTTTCATACGATATAGTTCTTACGTTATCTCCTTTGTTTTCATTTTCTTACTTTTTTTGCAGCATCCCCCTGCTTAGTTTCTTTTATTGAGATCACCTTGCTTAGTATCTATAAAGATGGAAGGTGACTATATTTATGTTGCCATTTTTGTTTATACAATACTCCGATGGAACAAATGCATGAATGTTAGGTACTGTAATTTTGATTTTTGGAACTCAGATGTGATTGTTCTCTGGTCCAGTTTTCACTTGTCAAATATTATCGATTATTAGTGTCAATTAATAATCAAATTTAATATGTTGTTTGTTTTGTTGATTGCACTCTGCATGTGATCTTGGTACTCTTCATATTGATAAGTGTACTCAACAACCAACTTTCTTCCGTTTTCTATAATCCTGCTTTAAATGGTTATTGGTACGGTAAAGTCCTAAATATGAGCATTGTTTCGCCAGTATTACACTAATATACGTTATCCATTATTTCACTCTTTTCTTCCTCAATACAATACTGGAAGCTATAGTTCATAGTACATATGTTCTACCGGGTTAGCCAATTGGTAAAATAGGACTAACATAGATCCATTGGTATTTACTTCCGGACTCACATCAGACCATGTCTTGGTCATTTAGGGCGATTGGACTTTTTTTCTCATTTATCAATCTGGTTATTTCATCTTACTTCTAGAGATCTCTCAGTACCTTCATGTTAGTGTTCTCTTTCTGCCTGCAGTTAAGAGGATTCTGCTTGCGTAGCTGATCAAATTTCTGTGAAGCTAGGCTGTTTAGAGGTTCTTTGATGCATATAGCCGAGAGAGGATTGTGCTTGCGTAGCTGATCAAATTTCCATGAAGCTAGGCTGTTAAGAGGTTCTTTGATGCATATAGTAAAGAGGATCTGTCTAGGTCTTCATATTTTAACTTTTGAGTATTTCGTCTTACTTATAAAGATTTCTTACTTTCTTTAGTATATGAGCGTTCCTTTTGTGCCTGCAGTTACTTGGTTGATAAATCTCTGCAAGACTAGGCTGTTTAGAGGCCCTTTGTTCCTGCAGGTAAGAGGATGTGTCCTTACGTCTTCCAAACTTTAACTTACATTTTGTTTTGTGCTCATTGGATAATATTCATTAAGCTAATGCATAATTTTGAAGTAACAATGATGAAGTGACACTCCAATAGATATAAAGTGCAGTGAACATCTTCTTACATGCAGAAAACAAACATTGATATATTGAATGAACATAGGAAATAGCAAGTTAGTGTACCACCTTTGCTACTTCCTGTAGATAAAGGAACTAATTAATAACTATTTAGTCGGTAGTAAAAAAAGAATTGATATATTTTGGTTTGACAAGTAGTAAATCAAACCATGGTTTAACTTCTTACGAAAAAAATTAGGAGCGAAAAATGCAATGTTCTGATTTTTTATATGATACACAGAAAATACCCTTGCTACTTGTTGTATCATTTGGAAGGTGATCAGATTACATTATGTTCTATGACATATTATATAAGAGTAATGGCCTATGTTCATGTATGTTTGTCCGACATAAATGGATTATTATTAATTAGTTGCTAAATCATTAACAACATAGTGGGATTGCTGTGTGAGTATCAGTTCATGGGTTGGCATGATACACAAATTCTCTTTCTTTCATCAGTTCAGTAGGCATAGACACAATTATCTTATAGATAAATATTCAATATTGTCACAATCAAGTTCTCCTTAGCAGCGTGTTATCACTGCCTTCTCTTAAAAATAGCTAATGAAGCTTCATTCTGACGGTGCAATGGTCAACCAAATGGAGATATTTTGAAGCATTGTAGTTGGATACATTTTCTCCGTACATGTTAAATGTATCTCATTTCTTCTTCTACTTTCTAGCTTCATTATGTATTTGTATCCTTGAATACAATTGTTAGGAAACATGTCAAAAATTCTGAATTGTTTTGAAGTGATGCTATGTTTGGTCGTTCCTCAGCTTGCTTTTGCGGTGTAGCTGCTCACACAATAATTCACATGAAAATAATTATTTTTCTTAGATCCATTTCCTTTACATCTTAATAACTGAAAACGTGAATAGCTAGATGCTGAAAGAGATGGTATATATCAGTGCACCTATTTTAGTGGTTTTATGGATTCTTTTAGAATGATACGTTTTGGTATATCACAGGATTGCATTGATCCCCTGTCCCATCTTCAAATTATTTCGGGTTGATTCTAGAACTACTGCCTTCATTTTTTTAGCATGTTTTCTTCTCTTCGAGTGCATATTGGAAATCAGGCATGCCTGTCGTATTGCATCTATGCATGGTTGCTGTATGACTGGTGTGATGCCAACCAGAACTCCTGTGTAACTAGCGCCAATTTTCATGCACTGTGTAAGTTGACTGTGATTGTTGAGTCCCTCACACTGTAACTTATATCATTCACGTTTGTATTGATCTATAGAGATGTAATCTTTGCTGTAATCCAGCCACGACCAACTATTGAGGTGAAGTGGTTGACATGTTTTTTTTTCTATATTTGAGAGAGGAATACTATTATTTTGCTAGCTTATTCTTACCCATGAGCATTTACTTTTGAAGATTTAGTTTATTGTTGATAGATGAAAAGAACATTCACACATATTCCTTGATTATTTTGGAATCATATATTATATTGTTCAGCTCTTCATATGGAATGTTCAAATAAAGATGATCAGTTTCTCCTTGGATTTTTCCACCATACAGAACAATGCCCACTCACTTCTAACTATTTTAACACATTTCTTATCGTGATTTAACATGTAAGCATCCTTTATTTGACTTTGGGCTGGGCGCGGCGTGCCGCCGCGCCTGTCCTTGCTAGTTCTTCTTACCAATGGATGTAGAGGTAATCAGGGGGGATCCCGCTTTGTACTCGGATTCAACAGGATTTTTGGGCATGGCATTTCGAGAAGAAAGAAGGGGACTTTTTCGGTACGATCGGCGTACAGATTACTGGCCAATGTCAAGAAAACTAGAGGGGATTGGCTAGAGGGCCGAGCGATGGCATCAAATGGTCTGGCAGAAGGCAAGCTCTGGACGAAGCTGTGGAAGTATAATGTGCCGGCCAAAATTAGGGTGTTCATGTGGAGGCTGGCGCAATGTTCCCTCCCAACACGTGATGTGCGCCACCATCGGCATATGGCTCCATCGGATGCGTGCTCGATTTGTGGGCAACCGGACTCGTGGCGTCATTCATTGATTGAGTGTACAACGTCACGATGTGTTTGGGCGCTCTCGGATCCGGCCATTGTGGAGCATATCAGTATGACGACGGAGAATTCTGCGCGTCAGTGGCTGTTTGGGATGATGGAGACGTTGAGACATGGGGAGTTTACGCGCATGGTGATCACGCTCTGGGCGCTCTGGCATGCGAGGTGGAAGATGATACATGAGGATTTGTTCCAGAGTCCTCTGTCGACCCATCATTTTATCGAGTCTTTCATTCAGGACCTGGACACGAGCGTGGAGAAGAAAGGGAGGCAGCAGGGAGGTAGCAAAGGGACGGCCCCAAGATGGTGCCCACCGCCGGCAAGAGAGTGTAAACTCAACGCCGGTGCGGCTGTAGCCAAGACAGCATGCCGCGGTGCTGTTGGAGTGGTTTGTAGATCGTTCGATGGGCATTATATGGGCTCATCGGCGGTTGTTTTCGAGGGTATCACTGATCCGGGGTGCTTGGAAGCCATGGCGTGTAGAGAAGCCATTGCTCTGGCCGAAGACCTGTGTAGAGGTGAGATCGTGGTGGCTTCTGATTGCTTGGAGGTGATCAAGGGCTTGAAAGGCAAGTTTCTTGGACTGTCAAGTCACATCCTCCAGGAGATAAAGGACTCTGCGAGGGAGCGAGGCGGAGTGTCTTTCAGGCATGAGAGCCGGGCATCCAATACCGAAGCTCATGAGCTTGCTCGGTATGCAAACTCATTACCGCATGGTCGCCATCTGTGGTTAGGAGTAGTACCAGCAGGAATGTCTTTTCCTGTAATCATTCCAAACACTGAATAATAAAGTGTTGGAATTCTCAAAAAAAAAAGCTGCACCAAGCTAGCCTGCTAGCGACGAGGACTGGTTCACAACTATGACCGCGCGCGGGTATGCCGGTGGTTTTCTTCTTCGGCATAAAAAGTAGAGGAGCCACGTCTGAAAACGCAGTGCGCCTGCCAGTGCGTGCCTACGTAGCAATGGTCCGACCATTTTATCCATGCACGCAATGCTCCCGGATGCCTAATCCAGAGTGAAATGCATCACAAGTCCCGGAAGTTGTTGGCAACGTCTGAAATGGTCCTGGAACTCGAGAAATGCATCAAAACAGTCATTGAATTTGTCATCCACGTCCAAATACGGTCCTGGTCCTGGATACGTATGGAGGTCCGCACCAAAAGAAGTGACCCACTTGGGCGACCGCGCGCGACCCACAACACAGCCATGCTGCCTGCTCATACGCGGGCCAAACTTCCATGCAACTTTCCTGGCCGGTATTGCCTCCTCTAATTTCGCTGTTTCTGCGCGTGGAGCGCTTGAAGTGAACCAGGAACGGCGGCGGAAGAGCACGATCGGCACCCGGACAAGGTAATCGACGGAGGCGAAGAGGGTGATTGACAGTGGCGAAGGAGGTGACCGTGGGGCGCAGTAAGGCGATCATCTTGGTCACCGCAGATGGCGCCTGTTCGTCGGCCGCAAGGCGACGCCGTTCCCCTGTACGGTGAGTTCAATCGTGTCCAAATTAGCCCAGTTTTTGTTGTTGTTTTAGAGTTAGCTTACAATAGATATGATTGTTACATGTGCTGCTACAGAGTATTCTAGGAGTAAAGTTTCATCATGGTTTAGGGGTTAAGAAAGGGCAAAAGTTCTGAACTTTCGACATTTTTTGTTTGTTTTGGTTCAATTTGCAGAGGAAGGAAGTGAAAGCTTTACGCTGGAGGTGATTCATGGAGGGTTTTTTGTTGGTTCTGGATGCAATAGGGCATATATAGATGGCACAAAGGTATTTTATGATGATTGCGATTGTGATAGTTGGTCTGCTCTGTGGCTTGAAGATGTAATTGAGGATTTAGGTTACGAGGCAGCAGGAAGGATAGACGTGTACTGATTGTTGCCAGGAATGCAAATAAATGAAGATGGTCTTCGGTTGATTGAGAGTGATAGGGATGCTTTGAACATGGTGTCAAAGGTGAAAGAGGGGCACAAGTATCTAATGATGTACCTTGATCATGAGCCAGCGAGGAAAGAAAATGGCTGTGATGATGTAGTTGGTAATCCTGTAGTTGGTCTACCACCTGTAATTAGTCCTAGCAAGAAATGCATTAGTGTCAGTTCAACTATTGATAAAGTAGTTGATGTGGAAGGGACGGAAAGAACAATTGCAGTTCAAGGTGCATTGAGGAGATCAAACAGAGAAGCTGCACATGAAGAAGACGGGGACAGTGGTACTGATTCAGATTATGTTCCAGATATCATTGATAGTGACAATGATATAGAAGATGGAGATGATGATATATATCAAAAATATGCAGATCATGAACCAATGGATGACAGGTTAGTGATTCCAGAAGGTGAAAATTCTGAAGATGAGTTTTTTGAGCCAGCGGATTCAGATGAGGGAGCGGTCAGGTTCAACTTCAAGTCATTTGTTGCAGACGACATGAATGATCCTAAGTTTCATAATGGCCAGATATTTCAGTCCGTTGATCATATGAGAAAGGCTATAAGAGAACACAGTTGCAAGCATAGGAAGAACATCAAATTTCCAAAGAATGACAAGATAAGGTTATTAGCAAAATGTGAAGAAGGATGCCCCTGGGAACTATATGCTTCAAAGGACACTAGTAGATCGAAGTCCATTATGGTGAAGAGACACACATCGAAGCACACATGTGAGAGCAAGTGGCAAGTGAGGGCATTTTCAGCTAGATACATTGGCAACCATTACGTTGAAGAGATAAGGGCCAATGAGAAGATGACACTAAAGGGTTTAGGTCAACTAGTGCAGAAAGATTGGAAAATGACACCAAAAAGGGGTAAGCTTGGAAGAGCAAGGAAATTTGCATTTGAGATCATCTATGGAGATGAGGTTGCCCAATACAACCAGTTGTGGGATTTTGGACAGGAGCTAAGGAGATCAAATCCAGGGAGCACTTTCTTCTTGTTGTTGGATGATGCAGGGCACTTCAAGAGATGTTACTTCTCTTTTGATGCTTGCAAGAGAGGATTCCTAGCTGGTTGTAGGCCCATAATATTCCTAGATGGTTGTCATCCGAAGACAAAATTTGGCGGAATTCTATTAACTGCAATATGAATGGATCCTAATGATTGCATCTTTCCTGTGGCTTTTGCTGTTGTAGAAGTGGAGAACACAAGCTCCTGGAAGTGGTTTCTGACTGCTCCGAAACAAGATCTTGACATTGTCAACACAGCTCCTTGGACCATCATGTCTGACAAACAGAAAGTAAGCTTCTTATCCTAAATGATCAATGCTTTATTCATTTTTTTTCTTGTTCTACTTGGCTTGTCTTGTACTACTTATACTGGAATTCAAATTGTCGACAAGTCGACAATCCCCGACTTGTCGACAATCGAGGACGCATGTACCACTTATGCTCCTCGGTTGCAGGCATTATATTAGAATATTGATGCTAAAATAAATTTGTACATTGACTACTTATACCATGGTTGCAGGGATTAATAAAAGCTGTTACAGAATTGTTTCCAGAAGCAGGCCATAGATTTTGTGTGAGGCACCTTTGGCAGAATTTCAACAAGAATTTTAAAGGTGAAGTGCTCAAGAATCAGTTGTGGAAGTGTGCTAGAAGTAGCACAGTTGCTAAGTGGCAGGAGAATATGGATGCCATGTTGGTTCTAAGTAAAACAGCTCATGATTGGTTAGAGGAGCTAGCACCTGCCACCTGGGTAAAGGCATTCCAATCGGAATTTCCTAAGTGTGATGTTCTATTGAACAATAATTGTGAGGTTTTCAATAAGTACATATTGGAAGCGAGAGAGCTACCTATTCTTGCTATGATTCTGAAAATCAAGTGTCAAATTACTACTAGAATTTATAACAAGCAGCTTGAAAGCTGAGTCAATGACTGGTACTATTTGTCCAAAAATTAGAAAGAAGTTGGAGAAGTATGTTGAGTGGTCCAACATTTGTGAAGCTAAGCCATCTGGGAATGGCATATTTGAAATTATGGAAAGGGGTACTCCATACATAGTTGATATTCAAAAAAGAAGTTGCAGCTGCAGAAGGTGGGATTTGTCAGGCATTCCTTGCTGGCATGCATTGTCAGCTCTTAGACATGACAAAATTTCACCAGAAAGCTATGTACATGACTGCTATTCCATTGAGAGGTATTGCAAAGCTTATGAGCACATTATTTGGCCATGTAGAGATGTAAGGGAGTGGGACAAGGTTGATGCCATGGCAATAAAAGCTCCGAAGATTGTGAAAAAAGTTGGCAGGCCACAAAAAAATAGAAGGCAGCAACCAGAGGAGAAAGAAGGAAAGAATGGACACAAGAAAATGAGTAAGCATGGAACTATAATCCATTGTAGCTACTGTGGACATCCAGGCCACAACAAAGGTGGTTGCATTGATTATAAGTTAGGATTAGTTCCACAGAAAAATGCAAAAAGGAAGGTGAGAGCAGAACCAGATGTGTCAGAATGCAAAAAAGGAAGGTGAGAGCAGAACCTGCAAAAATGAAATCTGCTAAGAAAAAGGCAAGTTCTTGCAGCAGCAAAATTAAAAGCTGCAGCTGAGAGAAGAGAAGTTGCAGACCAGGAAAAGTTTGATCCGGCTATGGCAAAGCTGGAACAAGAAGAGCTCCAAAGAGCCGATGCAATTGAGAAAAAGAAATCTGAAGCTTTAGCTAGGAAAATAGCTAATGAAAGGAAGAAGAAGGCTGGGAGGGAAACAAAGCAACTAGCTGTTGAAGAAAAAAAGCTTGCGCTTGCAGAGAAGAAGAAAAAGGCACAAGAGGAGAAACTTGCACTTGCAGAGAAGAAGAAACTATCACAGGAGGCTAGAAAAAAAGAGGCAGAGGCAGCTAAGGCTGCACTGGCAGAGAAGAAAAGGGTAGCTCAAGAAGCTAGGAAAAGAGAAGCAGAAAAGATGCAACTACAAGAGGAAGTAAGGCATAAGGCTTGGGAAGAGCACTTCCAGAAGGTTGAAAAGGAAAAAACAACAATCTATGAGAGATGAGCATGACAAATCTGCGACGGAAAGGATATTTTCTTGGAAGGCGAAGAGGAGCTAATAATATCCAGGCTGCTCAGTTCAATGGTCAACAAGCTGGGATCAAGGCCTCTGAACAAAATAAAAGAAAAGTGGGAGAGGAAAGTAGTAGCACTAGCAGGACACCTTACAAACTACTAAGAAAAGTGTCTATGTTTGATTATCTGAAAGGCCCTCCTCCTGGTGTTTAGTGCATTGTCAGTGTCAATTCGAACTTGTTATATTTTTAAGGTTTTGGTACTAATGTAGTAATCATTTTGCAGTCTTGATCAGTGCTTGTAAATTTTCCACTATGCTACCGGTCAAATTTTCCAGTGAGCAATTTGTCAATTCTGTATCAATTCTGTTTAACAAATAATCGCATATATTCATATCTGGGCAAGCATGACGAGTACTCACAGAGCACATTCTACAGAAATGGAGGCACACACATTTTGTACCACATTTAGGATTACACAAACATCCTATTACAATCACTGTTTAGACAGTGACACCATCACTAAGAGCATGTCTAACAGGCCCCTTACTTTTCTGCCCCGTATAACGCTCGAAATTCGCCCCGTATAAAAAAAATGGTCGATCAAACACCGCTCCATCTAGCAGAACCCGTATTTGACCCCGTATATTTGTAAATTTAAAACCGCTGGAAAGTTTCATTCATAGTTCGTCGATCATACGTAGAAATCGACGTACCTACATACATACAAAATGCGCGATCGGATCGCGACTTCTAGTCGGAGAGGTCCATGATGAACCCATCGGCCTCCGCCTCCGCCTGCGCCTGCGCCGCCCGCGCCTCCGCCTCCTTCACGGCGGCGATGGCCGCCGCCTTTTCTTCCTCCTCCGCCTTGTCCTTCTCGGCGGCTTCCTTGAAGGAGTCTTGAATCGCCTTCAACAAGGCGGGGTCCTGGTCCTCCTCCTCGCCGGCAAGCGGGGCACCTCCGCCGCTGGTGCCCCCGATCATCGCCCTCCACGCCTCGCTCACCCGGTGTTGGCGCTCCCACTCGGCGAGCCACGCCGAGAACTTCGGGCCGCTCATCGGCTTGAGCGGCGGGTCCTCATGGTACCAGCGGCCGCCCCGCGTGAAGTCGCGGAGCTTCTCCGGCACGAACTCCCCGCCGTCGTACTTGCAGGCCGCGCGGCGGCTGCCGGCGGCGGATCTTTTGCAAAAAAGCCGCCACGCATCCTCCACGTTGTCCGGCGAGCGGGATCGCTTCGATCCGCTCGCCGGCGAGGCGGCACTACGGCGGCGGGAGTCCATAGGTGGCGGCGGGTGGAATGCGGCGCGGGGGAGGGAGGAATTGCTCGCCGGAGCAGGGTGGAGGCGGCGGCGGCGCACGGCGGAGCTAGGGTTGCGAGTGAGGGGCTCGCACCTGCGCCCAGTATAAATAGTGGGCGGAGGGGCCGATTTCCTGGGCCCCGTATTCCGCCGAAACGGGGCGGCCCGAATACGGGGCCTGCTAGACGGCCCAAACCGCGCCTGCCCCGTATGTCGCCGGAATTTTACGGGGTGGGCGGGTTATAAGGGGCCTGTTAGACATGCTCTAACATCCGTAGATTTGGGCCAAACAATTCCCACCAGATGCACGCACTCACAATCAGCTGCATTCCCTTTATGCTTGTTTCCTTTGTTCCATGGCTTGCACAGCTAACATCCAATTGTCCAGTAGTTTGCGAAATCTTTGCGTGTTCATCTTCCCATTTGTAGCTCTCACACCCAACATCATTCAGCTGAAAAAAACAAAAGCGAAATTTCAGAGTTTAGGCTACAAACATTCAGAGCTTGAGAAACAGAGAAGATTGCATATTCAAGCAGTTACAAATGTCGCATGAAGTTCTCCTCTATCATGGAAATGAACTGGACTGTACTTCAATTATTTCTTTATGCGTGCACCACCTGAGGGGATTGCCACCACATGCCTGCCGGCGAGCACCGGCCATTGCCAGACATTGGGAAGTGAGGAGAAGAGTGGCGACAGTGGGAGGGCGGGGGAACGGGAATTTGACGGACGGGATAACACCGACGACCTCCATCAGTCGCCGCTGCTCGCCTCCGTGTCGCCAAACGTGGGTGCGGAGTGGGGGTCTCTCTCTGGCTCGATCTACGACCTCGAAGCTAGGAACAGGGGATTCAATCAATTAAGGCCTCGTTCGGTTGCAGTGGAATTAATCCGCCGAGTAATTGGGTGAACCCCATCTCTACACCCAAATCCCTGCAGGTGTTAATACACGGGAGTGGTGTTTTGGAACATGGGTGCATATGCTCCCTATATTTTGAAATGCATCTTACTTATATTTTAAATTTTAAAAAAATGAAAATAAAAATTTCGTACGTACATCTTCACGTGCTACACGCTTACAAAGTCGTTTCATACAAAATCGACTTATCATGTGACGTATATAAAAAAGATAAAATTCAGTACTAAAAATAATGCTTTTCGCAAGATAAAGTTTCTCCTTTTTACATAGACCAAAAAAAACATTGGCTTTTCGTGAAACTTGGCGAATGCACATACATTATGGAGATGTACATGTAGAATTTTTTATCCAATTTTTTTGACATTTCAAATATGCTTTTTTGGTAGAGGGAGCATACGCACCCGGGAGCCGAATTGAATTTCCGTTAATACACGTCATACAACATATCCCCTGTCTTCTTTGTCGTTCGGTCAATAAAAAAATGATAGGACAGGGACGCACTGCCGGCTCGACCAGGCTGCTCTCGCCGTGACCACGACGCCATCAGGGCACCCGACGCTTGCCCTCCTCCTCTGCCGCTCCGTCGCCTGCCCAGTTCCCTCCAGGGAGAGAGCCAACACCACCAGCGATGGCCGACGCTCCCTCACGATGCGGCGGCGGCCGGGGCCGGAGACAGAGAAGATGACGATGGCGGCAGCGATTCTGGCTGATGCGGATCGATTGCTTAGGTTGGGTGGACGAGTGGACGATGCAGATAATAATCGATAGCGTCGCTCAGCTCGGTATGGATGACAACCACAGGAACGCGGAGCACGCCGGTGACTGCGTGAACCGAATGCCAATCACGTTCTCGCTGCGGAGAGCGGGCCGCCGCCGGATGCAGGGAAGGGAAGGATTCCTGCCAGACCAGTCGATGCAGGAGAACAGGCTCCAGGGTGGCAGATGTCGCCGGCGGAGGGGTCGTCGGAGACGGCGCCAACCAAGGTCGTCGCGCAGTGCGCCCGAGTAGCGCAGCGTCTCGCGTCTCGGGATTTCATCCACGGGTAGAAACACGATTTTTTTAACCCACGTGGAATCGACGGGTTTGGCGGGTTTTGGGCCAGGGATTTATCCCGGTCGGGTATAACCGAACGCAAAATTTTGAGTGGGCAGAGATTTCATCCCCGCCGAGTAAACCCCCGTGAAACCTGGTCAATTCCCTCGGGGAAGGGAATAACCGAACAAGGCGATTTCTGAGGGTTGGGGAACGATGTGGTGGGACCGAATAATTGCCACATCAGCGTATACGGATGTCAAATTGTATCTAGGACCGTATTTGGACATGGAGGACAAATTCAGGGACTGTTTGATGCATTTCTCGAGTTCCAGGACAATTTCAGACGTTGCCAACAACTTCCGGGACTTGTGATGCATTTCACTCCCTAATCCATGCATGCATAGCCTAATTCATCAATTCATGCATGCAACGTTCCGCTTAATCCATGTACGGCGTACTACGTGCGTCGGCTGCTTAGTCTAGCCATAGTACTAGTATCATAGCTATTATTATGTACATTGGTCCACAAAAATACTAATGTGGCAGCTAATTAATTAGGAGAGAGAAGATTAGAGTAACATAGGTAGTAGATATTGTATCATAGCGTAAACAACGAGAAAAGTTAAGGGCTGCTAAACGAATCTTGTACACAAATTTGCATTGAGATACTACTCCATGATACTACCCACTATAGATATAGTATCATGCAGTAGTATCATATGCATGATATAATACTACTACATGATACCTACCACTGTGACCAGTCTTAATCCATGCATGACGTATGTGCTCCGGCCAGCTGCCAAGCTTAGAGCATCTCCAGTCGCGTACCCCAAACCGTTCCCCAAAGGGACATGGGGCGCGCCGGATAAAAAAACGTTCCCAACCGCGTCCCCTAAAGCCGTTTTTTATCCGGCGCCCCCCGATACGGCGTCCGACGCCCCGAGGCCGTCCCCGTCCATAGGGGACGCACCGGGGACGCCGGACGCAGCGAAAAGCGAGGCGGGGAGTGGCGGGGCCGACCCGTCAGCGGCACATTTAGTTTTAACCTAACCGTCGCCTACCTCGCGACGGAAGTTATTCGCGCGCAGCGACGGTGCAGTTCCCGCAGAGGCGCAGCGAAGCGTCTCGTCGCGCCTAGCTCTGCGTGTCGGCGTTAATAAGCGCCACCGCTCACCCGCCTCCCTCCGGCCTATAAAAAAGGGCCGCCTCTCATCGTCCCTCTCACACACAAACCCTAGCGCCTCTCTCCCCAACCCTAGCCGCCACCATCTCAAGAGTCGACGCCATGGCTGGTAGAGGCGGAGGCCGAGCTCGCGGCCGTGGTCGTGGTCGTGGCCGCGGCAGAGCTGCACGCTTGCCGTTGCCTGCGACGCCGTCGTCATCCTCATCGTCGGACAGGCACGGCGAGGAGGTGCCCGTGTTGTTCGATTTAATCGTCGTCCTCAAGGGCGACCCAAACGGCATCCAGAGGCTGCCGGATGACTTTGCCGACTTTGTCGCCGACGACGAGCACCCGGGCTCGCTGCATCTGCGGGAGGATGGCTGCCACTGCTGCCGGTGGATCGTCGACGTGATCTACGATGCGCGCGGCAAGATGTACCTCCACATCGGGTGGGAGAAGTTCGCGCGCTACCACCGCCTCGAAGCCGGCTTCATGCTCATGTTCTCCTACTTCGGCGACAGGGACGCGAGCGTCAAGGTGTTCGACAAGACGCGTTGCCGCCGGAACTACCACGTCGACAGCGCCGAGGAGGACGACGACTGAAGAGTGTTGTTTCTTCGCAGCGAAAAAATGCACGAAGGTTTCTGGTTGTTCTTCCTCGGAAGAACCAACAGGGGCACCCTCACCAGCTGGATTTTCTAGTTTGGGTGACTGGGTGTGCCCTCGAGTGTTCTTCTTGGCAGCGAACACACGAAACCTTCGATGCACGGCCTAGTTAGGTTTAGTTTTTTTGCAATATTTTATATGTGTGTCAACCATGGTTCAAACTATGTATTAGTTTGTGGAAAACCATGTTCCAAATTATTTCTTCGTGTAAACCACGTTCCCAATTATGTATTAGTTTGTTGAATATTTCTTCTCTTTATTGAAATAAAAAAGCAAAAAAAATAAAAAAAGGTATTTTAGTGTTTGGGGGTGGCGTTTGGGGGACGCGAATGTGGAGCGATGTCTCTCAAATGCGGCACGAACGAAACACGTCCCCCAAACGCTTAATCCGGCACCGTTTGGGATACGCTTTGGAAAACGCGACTGGAGATGCTCTTACTCCTGTTTGTCCTGATACATGGCTCGAACGGACAGAGCTGCATAGCTGCATTTTTCTGTCACATGCGTGCCCATGGCTCATGGTTTTTGGCTTAAATATTTTACATGCAAAGTTGTTGATTTGCACATAGAGGGACACACTTGCTTGCCCATTTTATCAGAACTAGTAGTTGGGGCGCCTCCTCTCCGGTCAGGTGCGGACCAATCCCATGCGAATCTTGGCCCAACTTTTATTTGAATAAATGCACACGGCTACATTTGAACATTGCTCTATCAAATGCATCAAGAACTCCATTGTTTCTTCTGTTTCTTTGATACACAAGAGGCTAATTAAATCTATTTACAAAATAACAAAAAAAAACTTCAGAAATCATCTCTAATCACACAGTACATTATGGGCCTACTCTAGGCGTAGCTTTACATCAACAATGAAACCAATAATACAGTACTACCACACATCCACTTTCAAATTTGTTCATGAACATCAGAAACATTAGTCGATATTGAAGGGTCTGAAAGCACATCGAAGAGTATAATAACTGACAGGGGCATTTGTCATACTTGCGTTACCCAAGCATGCAAAAGTTGTTATATGCCGGAGCATATCACCAAAGCACTTGCAACAAGGTAGGAGCCTTGTCATGGAAAAATCCAGTTCTCAGACTTCTTTCGTGTCATCATGATTTTCATGAGCTCTACACTTTCCACACCACTGCCTTCACAAGTCTCTCTTTGCTCGTTTATGAAAAGCTTAGCCTTGCAAATCCCACCTGGAATCATAGAAATAAGTTCGTTTATGCACACTAAGATATATTGTCACTCTAGAACTGCAATCATATGCATACTAATCAGAGCTAAAACAGAGGCCAAGGTCAATCCACCAACTATCACATGTTACACAGGCATTTGGATGCATTGGTTGATACAAAAAGCAAACTAAGCATTTACAAATTCCAAATAGGATTGTTATTTCAAATAAATATACCATTCTGACAGCCTTGCTATCACTTATCGCAGGCCTTGCTCTGATCTAACTACAATGCCCATATCACATACTAAGTATTAGTTATATCAGGTTACATACAAAGTACTTATTTCTTGAAGTTGTGAAATATAAATTTTGTCTAACTGCTAATCATCGGGAGTGGTGTTTTGGAACATGGGTGCATATGCTCCCTATATTTTGAAATGCATGTTATGAACATTTTAAATTTCAAAAAAATTGAAACAAAAAATTTGTACGTACATCTTCACGTGCTACGCGCTCACAAAGTCGTTTCATAAAAAATCGACTTATCATGTGACGTGTGTAAAAAAGACAAAATTCAGTGCTAAAAATAATGCTTTTTACAAGATAAAGTTTCTCCTTTTTACATAGACCACAAAAAATATTGGTTTTTCGTGAAACTTAGCGAATGCACATACATTATGGAGATGTACATGCAGAATTTTTTATCCAATTTTTTTGACATTTCGAAATATGTTTTTTTGGTAGAGGGAGCATACGCACCCGGGAGCCGAATTGAATTTCCCCTAATCATCAATAAATATTTGTTAAGGTAATTCAGTTGAAAGGAAATGGCAGCACTAAGTAAATCAAGATCTAGCTTAGAAGCGTATTCAGATATTTAGATTAAATAACGGGAAGCTACTCCGAGGAATAAGTTCATAGGTCATGTATATCATTCTATAAAATTACTTCACTATATAACGGGCAGCACTTTCTATCATTCAGCTATATAAGTTCAAAAAACTATATAAGTTCTTCAGAAATGAACACTAAACATGCAATCTGGAAGTTTTCCAATTATCAGATTTGTTAGATTAAAGTGTGTATTTGTGCATCCACAGTTCACATGATTGAGCATGAACGGGGTAGTCTAAGAACAGAAAGACCATTGAGACATACCCTAAATTGGTAGGATAGATCAACCATGGGCTCATGCATTCAATCATCACAGTCACGGAACAAAGAATAGAGCAAATCATTGTGAACTAACCAGAAGAAAAATATAAAACTAAAGGGGTTTAATCCTTTGCAATAGTGCAAAACTTTGAAAGAATGAAGTATACTGATAACGTTTGAAGCGGATTGATTCTTCATGTATAAGAATCCAGCGACAAATCATCTCAACTCTGAATCTGAAATGTACTCTGTGTTAATAGCATGAGAGCATCACTAAGTTTTTCAAATAACTTTTATGCAAAATGTGCTGATGACAACAAAATTTGTATAAAACATGTAGGATAATGCATTTGAACTATATTTACTACTAAGAGGCTTGCACAAGCTTACCAAATTTCACCGCAGCTGTAACATATTGTGCAAATACATAGCTGCAGTCTTATGGCCAGTATCAGCGAATACATGCTTCAAGTGAGATCTGTGAGCAGCGACATAAAGGGCAAAATTTAATTAGTACATACCATGTGGATGCTACAAAAGATATTTAAATACATCAGAGACACAATTAACTATGAAAGATCATGGAAGCCAAACAGAAATTTCTCAACGTGGTTGAAATACAAATGGAAGTCACCACAAACTCAATCTTGCAGCAGGATTGGATAAGAGAGTGGGTGCCGTGTAAAAATTATTGTAAATGGAAGAAATGATAAGGAAGTTTCTTAACTCACTGATCATCTTTAATCTTGGATAGCTGCTGTCAACCATGTTTTTTTGTAGACTCTCATGTCTATCCAATCTAGGCTTAAGTTTTATTCCTACATGTTTATTTCTAGACTCTCATTTTTGTACCTGTATTTTTACTGGAAATAGGTTTCTTAAGTGTCAAGGTCAGAGGAACACTTTAAACCTAAGGAACTACCACTGCACCCTCCAGAGAGTTGTTCCTTAATTAAATAATAGAGAATCAAATAGTTGGAACGCATCTATTCAAGTTGTAAAAGTGGAAACAAAACATAATTAAGCAGAAAATGGACCCAGCTTATCCAAGATCAACAATTATATCAGCACATGACAACTCCAAGCATAGAAGTGCATTGTTTCTTATAAGCTGTACAATGCAAACATCAACAGATAGCATCTTTGGACTTACAGCCAGACGCTTCTCTTCATAAACAATTAATGATTGGCCATCTGATAAGTTATATTTTTAGCACGTAGACTGTACCTTGCACTTAAGGCCAATTAATGCAAGACAATCTTCAAGAACACACAACCTTCTATAACATTGTAGGGATAAGAGAAAATATGCTAAGAGAACATCACTTATGCATCCTAAACCAAAAGAAAACAGGACAATGATTGACAAAAGAAAGTTAAAACTCCACTTAGCAGCTCATCTTTCATTACAAATTGATACAAGATAATATTTACTCCATTCATCGCATACGCAGTTCATTGCATCTTATAATGACTTTTATCTTGATGTGTACTCATATGATGTAAGAGGTTACTTAAAACCAAATGTGTATATCCATGTGAAGATTATTTTTGGAGTATGTGATCTTTTTGTGCATGCTCTATATGTGAGGTGCAGCAATTGTTTTCATTACTGATTTAATAGTAACAGAAATTGGGTATTGTATGCTTGTGTACCAAGCTAAGATGCTGGCCATGGGCCTCATAGAGCTGTATGCATATTGCGAGCTAGCCAGCCTAACTGGACATGTTGCTGTGGCATTCTCTTTCGTTTAGGGAACATTGCACACCTGCAAGTGCTCAATGGCATCTATGCCATTAGTTGCCATAATGTAGAGAGTATGTTTCCGGATACTCCCTGTGCTTTATCATTCATTTTTTGTAGGCCTAGAGCCTTTGTAAATTTGGGATGACTATTTTAGTTTATGTGCTATTAATTCATTTTTAAGAATCACATAATCCATGATATTTCAGGAAAATTCCTCTGAATTTAATTAAATCTTGCAGTAAAAGAAAAGTTCAAGTTAATATGTTTATCTAAGAAGGAATAAATAAGACATTGTCTAGTTTAATACATAATTACAATGTCAAGTACTCGCCGCTCACCTGGTATACATCACAATTCAAGCCCAATATAATCATGTCGCAGAGCACAACCTAGGCATGAGCACTCACCTAAAAAGCACCACAAGATAAAAAGCAATTAAATTTCAAAAACACATCATAATTTAACACCGCACGCAACTAATTTGAGAACATCTTCCAAAAGATTTCAAAATAATAATCCCAGCACGCTGACCCCAAAGATTCGGACTGAATACGAACTTGTAATACATGTATCACAAGCACTGCAGCTGCATGCCACTGTAGCTATACTTGCTGAATCACACTAAGCTATTCGGGTAATAATCTACACAAACCTTGCAGTACCCCCTACTCACCCTGACGTGCAAAAAATGAACCATCTCTTTCAGGGTCTCTTAACTGCTTTTACATCCAATCCATATTGGAGAGATGGATAAGATGGGGTTAGGACCGTGCGTTAAAATGGAGGGCTGGAGGGGCACAGGGACACATCGGAAGGAAGTGAGGAAGGAGGAGGCCTATACCTGCTGGCTTACCACGAGTGTCGCGACGGCGACCAACACATGCTCCTCGTCGCCATCGACGCCTAAGGCCTAGGTGTGTCGCCCGATGCTGACTCGGCGAAAAAACGAGTGACACCGCTGTTTGCATCATTGACGACACGTACACGGCATATATCATAATGCCATCAGAAAAGAATGCCCTAATAAATCTACATACAGCCCAAAAAAAGATTGATATAGAAGTTGTAAGAATCTAAAGATAGCAGACATACACCAAACCATGTGTCTAATATTTTTGGATGCATCTTCAAAATTAAGTATACATTAGGTGGATTAATATGCCTCAGTAAAAGATTACTTTACACATGAAATTTCAGGTAATAACAAATTTCCATAAAGGTTATCACTCGCATCAGGCATCAACATTCCTATGTACATGAAAGCTGAGAAACTAAGTCTCAAATTAGCCAAAGAGTGGCGTATTAGGACCAGCAGCAATTAAATACTTGACATTGAACGATCTAAGTAAATGCTTCTTAGGCTTTTCCTCAGAGATCAAGGCAACAAAGACAATATATATTGGTATTGAAAAAAAATTCAAATCTCACTAAACAAAAGCTGAATAGCAGTTCTTATTAAACTACAGTATCCACACGGAGAGGATGAATCAAGCAATGCTCAACTGCTACCATGGATCTAAATCTTCACTGGCCCAACCATGGAGATATGGGACATTAGTACAGTAATAATAAATCATACAGCCCTCCTTCCACTGTCGTTACTGGAGTTTCTAAGACGGTTACAGTCTGTCTTTGAGGGATGTAGCTTAATTCTAGAGTGACAATCACAGGACGACTTCAGTTTCGCAAAACAAGTGATATTAGTAGCATGTATAAATTTTTTTTGTTGATTATAACTTAGAATTAAGAGCAATATATACTGACCAGGTGAAGCACTTCGGAAATTCATTAAGAATCGGAGATGCAAACTTCTTAATATTGCTGGATCTACAGTTCTACAGACCTGGACAATAAAAACCACACAAAAATGAGTAGATACCATTGCTGCAGACAATACCAAAGGGATAAAAAAACAGATGCTATGTAAAAAAAGCCTTTCAGGTCTTCACTAATCGAACGTAAATAAAAGTACAACTTTGCACAAAAATACAGCAAGCCTAAGTGCCTAACAAGAAACTAAAACCAGAAAATTGGGTATGCACAGAAATATGTCTTGAAAGGATAATTTATGTTACTCTTATCGCCTTATTGTTTCAAAGAAATCAATGAACTGAAAAAATACATACATAATTGAAGAAAGCATCTTACTGAGTTTGGTTCAGTTTTCGCACAATGTATTGATTCATGGCTTTCAAATTGAAACAAGATCTCTGACATTTGGCTTCGTTCTGCAAGAACATGAGTCATTTATTTCAGTCATTAGTATAACTTTTGAATGAGCAATCTGCCTTATGACTATATAACAATAGAAAGTAAGCCCAACTCTGGACCTGATCTAATGTCAAGATAAGAAACAAATTGGCCTGCAACATGCCAAGCCCTTGAGCTTGTTGCTAAATCCAAATCACAAAACATCAAATCTTCAGTATACGAATAATCACAATCTGTCATATATTGGTAATAAAAGTAGGCCAAATATACAATTTATTTCATACCTAGTCGACGAAATTGCGGCTTCTATTTGTGGATGTCTGATGGAGATGGGAAACGTGGGGTGCATAAGCAAGAACGCGGGAGAGGGGGGTTGGCAATGAGAACGGTAAGAGAGAGAAGAGGGGGGTTGGCAATGAGAACGGTAAGAGAGAGAAGAGGGGGATGCGACAACCCGCTGCGGTCAATCCCCCGCACGGCCGCCTACCTCGGTAGGGTTTGCCCCCAGCGCGGCTGCGGCTAATCTCCACCCCCATCGTCCGGAGGCCTCTGGACTGCCGGAGACGCCGCCAGAAGGTTCAGCGCCAATGGCCTCGATCCATCGCCAACTTTCACATTGCTATAACCTAGTTGGATGGGGCTGCACAAGCTCTAGTGAGGATGGATAGGGGGTGCGGGTCTGCATAGGTGGGGATCGGTGGAGGAGTGAGGGGAGATAGGAAGATGAGGCACTGAGGAGATACGACGGAGTGGCCGCTTGTGCCGGGAGGCGATCGATGGAGCGGCCGGCGGCAGCGTGCTATCGGGAGAGAAAGAAATTGGTGCTGTTGGCGAAAGGAGAGATGGCGTGAGCGATGTGCTAACCCAGGGGCGGTGCTAACTGGACCAGGCTCCATTATGTTGTACTGTTACGAGTGAACATGTGGACCAATGAAAATCACAGAAGCAAATCTCAGCGCTTAACCCCGCGGCGCGATGTGTCTATCGTGGATGGCTGTGGGATGGGGCTACTTATTCTCAACTAGATTTTGATGTGCGCCTTGGCGCACGTCCCCGTGAAATTCGTGCCTATTTACACTTTATATAACAACGATAAAAACCATGCGGGAAATGTTAAAACGTTTTTAGACATTGTCGCGTCACGGTATTTAGAGGAATTGATAACATTATATGTTAACCACTAATAACATGACATCTTTCATGTCAAGCCCATTGTAGCTACAAAATGTTCAGTATTTTATTTTCAATCCGCGGCATATATCTTATGCTCTAACATATTAGGCAGCAGAAGTGATAACACATTTGGAAGCAAATAGACGCCATCAAAATTCAGTAGAAACACACACTGGCAAACTCAGTAGGACTTGATGTTATAAACTTATAATTATAGGGACAAATTCGATAGCAAATATTTCAGTTTCAAATTTGATATCATGAACGGAGCAGCATTATAGCAGAGAAATGCGATACATACAGGCAGTAGAGAAAAAGGGATAATGAAATATGTATTTGTAGATGGTTCTGAGATAACAACAACTAAATACACAAAGAGATCTCATTCAGGTTCACATCAGGCAACTCCTGGAATAGAGTTCTCTGCACAAATGAATCCCTAACCTTTTTGGCATCCTGGAGCACATCTATATAAAACCACAGCAGTCTGTATGAAAAGAATGGGAGCTTAAAGAACTATTAAGAGAACACCGTAAACATAATTACTGCAACCAACACAAAACATAGTAGTCTGATGAACGTTATGTAAAACACTGCGCATGCCCCGGCTTTTGTAATGATAAACGTTTTGTAAAACAATGGTCTCCGGCTTTCACACTGATAAACATTTTATAAAACACTAAGCTAAAAGTTTATACACATCGATGGTAAGTAGTGAACAAACAAGCAGATGTAAATAATGCAGGAAAATATAATACACAAACCCACCCTTTTTACATACTGAATCTTTTTGTTCTCCAAATTTGTTTGCATGCTTTGTTTCTAATACGTTCTCCAAATAAGCAGACGTAAAAAAGCTGAATATCTATGAGCATGGAAATGTATAGACTATCAATCACCAATAAGCCACTACAATGTTACAATTTGTTTATGAAAGTAGTGTTTGTCCAAAGCAGGAACCTGGTGTGGAGTATGCACAATTATCTGGTACAATTAACCGGATAAATAAAAGTGTTTATCTATGGAGATAGTCTACAACACTCAAATTTCCAATTGTAAGCCAATGATTAGATTGCTTATACCTCATAATTCACAGGGAATATACCCCGTAAATATGTATTAACTTCATGCAAGCTTACTAACGAACAAAGAATATACCATAGCTACACGAACCGGCAATAGTAAAGTAACTTTTATGGTAGAACCACAAGGCAGGCAAACAAAAGTCAATTGGCATGTAAATATAGAGAAAACATCATAATATACTGCAAACCACAGTCTGAAGCATAACATCCATAAATAACATTTCATGTCTATAAGACTATAAACAGTAGGTGCACAAGTTACTGGCTTCTGTTGTATAAATATGCAAAGAAAATAAACAAACAGCAGGGAAGGTAACCAAATTGATGCATAGAGAAAAATATAGGCGTTAGCGGGAATGTGAAGCGTAGACCTGTTGTGTCTGAAACCAAGACCATGGACTGGAATTAATTTGTTTGTTCCATCCATCAGCTCATGACCAAGTGCAGTCCTTCCGTCAGGGCGTGATTCATGAATATAGCAACCGGAGAACTCATCATGTTCGGTGGAGTTGGAGTTTGAGTTGTAAGGAGATGTACCTACTGTCTAGATCTCCCTGCTTGTGAATTGCTGAAGGTCACAGGCAACCTTGTCAGCTCCAATAATAACCGAGTCAAGATTGCACTCGTTATCGGTCTCTCCCAGATAGGCTAGCTTGAATGAGCTTCCAAAGCCGTTCGTCAGGCTTGCATATATTGCGTATGATAGTATCGGAACACCCACTAATGTCTCTTATTTAACTATACTTGCCAGTCGCGTGTTGCACGAGGCATTCATTAGAGCTCTACATTCATTAGAACAAACTGCAGAGGAAGCCAGATTTCTTAACTCTGATAAATGTTATCAGTTGAGATGTTCAGTGTAAGACTCGGATTAGTCATCAAAGCATCTTGCTCCTAGCTAATTGATCCATAAGCATATAGTGCCATCATTGTTGCATGATAAGCATGCAACTCAAGCAGATGGATTTCTTCCTTCAGACCACCTTCCATATGAAGTGGTGATTCTCTTACACATATAGAAGTTTCATCATCATCATTCCTACTACATATATCTTCACTGGCATAATCTTGAGGATGTGCTGGCCTATAGGGGCTACCGTCAGGACTGCGACTACCAACATAGGCTGTGACTACCAATATAGCGATCTTGAGTTGTCACAACAGGATCCGATAATCAACATTATTGTTAGCCACTGCCAAAATGTTTTTATGAAAGTCATTTGTTCTGTTATTTAAGGAATCATGGATGCCATTTTCATGCAGCATTAAGCATGGGGAATCAACAACATCTACCTTATCCATCAAATGAAGAGAATCTCCAGGACCAAGATATTGGTGTCTTCCATCACTGTTAGAAGTCTGAAATTTCTTAGTAAGTTCACTGCGCTGCATAAGAAAAGCTGATGCAACAAATGAATTCCTCTTCATGCCTTGAGACAAATTGACCTCCAACACAGCCTCGTCCTTCAGTACAACATGACTGCCCCCTGAGTTTGCACCTTTTGTCCAACTCCAAGTGAACCAACCTAGAAATATTTACCAAGACGTTAGTGAGTGATTACTATTTACCAGCAGTGTGTTGATAAGTTCATAGAATGAGACTAAAAATAGTCTTCAAGCACCATAGTTTACTTTTGACACAAAAAGAAATAAAGCCGTGTTAACTGTTTGGCATAGGTTATCATAATTTACGTAACATGCATTCATTAGTAATAACACAGAAGATTGTGCAAAAACAACATGTATTTGATAATTTGAAGGGATGAGCTGTACCTTTGGAACAGCAACCCAATTGTTGTCATGCCAAAGCTGCCTTGTCCTAAGATTGGATGTGTGTACTCTATATTCTTGGGAGGATCCGAGGAGCCTGTTGAGATAGTACTCTTGCCTTCCAGTTTAATATGGACATGCTTGCTGAATCCTGTTAAAAGGTGTTTAGGCTACTACAACAACAAAAAAAACAGAACACTCATTTGCTTGTCCCAGGATCTATTCCTAAAACTGTGGAGTAAAATTGCGGAGTATTCCAGAAAAGATACAAACTTGTCTTTTTAAATCCAGCTTTAGTATTACTAATTTTCATTTTAGACCCAGGTTTGTGATGGTGGTGGGCAGTGGTTTTGTTCAAGGAAAACTTAAACAATGTTAACCGGTACACCATAATAACCTGTAGGATGTTTTCTTCAATGCATAGCCACGCACAGCAAAAGTATGTCTTAATTATAATTTGGTCTATGTACTACCGTTCTTCCATCTTTCTTACTTTATCATTTCCATAAACCAAAATCAAAAGCTAGATTACACAGAATAAAGCATCGGCAAGGAAAATCACTCAATTTCACCTACCGTGAGCATGGTTCAGTGATTCAAAGTAGCATAAATCTCATGTGACGGTTGAAACACTCAAAAGTTCCTAATTGCAACAAAAATAAAACAAAGCCTCAATCTAGAAAGTGGTAGTAGAACCACGCCAGATTCCTTTTGAGTACCAAATCTTCTCAAATAACTATGGCACACTTTTATATAACTTGCAGCCTCCAATTTTTATTAGGTGTGGTTAAAAGATGCTGCAGGTGAACACAACAAATCATCATTCAAGATTAGTAGTGTGCATTGGCGCATAATTCCATGAAATTCACACCAATTTACGTTTTATAATTTATATAACTGCGATAAAAATCACAGTGGGAAAATGATAGTAATATACTTGCTCCCTACAACACGACCCTGCCTTTCGCACCACTATAACACTATGTTAAGCTTTGATATAAATTGATGATAATTAAGCAGCTAAAGAATGTAGGATGAATACTACAGGTAGAAGTAGCAAGATAAGTTTGAAGAAAAGAAAAACATTGCTTTTCAATACACAGGGTCGGCCAGCTGGTATGGCATGTTATTCGTTAGCGTTTCCTGAATCATACATTGAAATTTCAAGTGCTACCCCATTTAATGAATTTCAAGACACTGAATGCATAGCAGAACAGATCATTGATAGCTGAAATATAGGTATGTGTGTGCCAAAGTAATGCATATACATTAAGGATGTATGAAGCCTTACTGACTCAACATATTCTATTTAACTAACTTTTTGCAATGAAGGTACTAAACCCCCTCCATTTGAATGTAATAAACAATTTGCTACCTTCCCGATCGTTTTCGTCGTTCTGCCTATTGTTCTGAAATTCTTCCTTTCTTTATTTTGCTTCACACAATCCATGAGAATGGCTGTTGAGACTGAGAATTTCTACTTAGCTACATAAATGAAGATAAATGGATGTAGCAGGTGGTGAGCTGCATAAGTCAAAGGAAACAGTTAGATTTTTTTGGGCTTTGTACTTCTCACATGGGGTGCTATCAACTTCCAAGTATCATGATTTTTAAAAGTAGGCTGGAATGATGAAATAGGCTGTTTGACCAAAAAAATAAGCAAGTCTTTATCTTCTATCAAAAGCACTGCAAATGACTAATGTGGTAAAGAGATGTGCTGCATATGCTACTTGTTCATGGCACGTGCTCAGGAAAAAAAATAGTACAAAGAAGCATCAGTGTGACATACTCTATATACATAAGAACAATGCTTTTTAGAGATAAATAGGGATGCATAGAATTATTGGTTTTACAAATTACCGCCAATGTTTTTTTGAGAGAAATTATTTCCAGTGTTAATATATATATGGCGCGAGCTTAATTAGGATTTCCAGGGGGCGACACTGCCGCATCTCTCTGCAGACGTGCAGCTAGCTGTTGGCCCCCCTACGTGTCGGTGCCGCTCGCCTGTACATGTTGCCTCAGTCTGCTACTCTTTGCAGCTTCTTGCTGTACGTGACAGTTTGTAATGTAATGTGGACATAAGTCGTTTTCAGGAGCACCGTTCTCTCGTACCACTGACCCAAATACAGTGAATCTTTCCCAGATCTCTTACATGCATTTACTTGAATTACGGGAAAATTTTCAATTTTTCTTAGAAACTTTAGATATCTGGTCAAATTTTGGATGTGAACATTCAAATCAAGCATTCTCTCAAATTACTCACCCAAATAGAATGAAACTTTCCCAGATTTCTTACATGTGTGCAGTTGAATTACAGGGATTTTTTCAATATTTTTGTGGAATCTTTAAGTTTTTGGTTCAAATTTGAAAGTGACATTAAAATCAAGCATCTCTCAAACTACTCACCGAAATGGAATGAAACTTTACCGGATCAGTCACAAAGATATGTTCATTTTTATGTATTTTTTATAGAATATTCTGGGCAGGTCGATTTGAGAGTATATGTTAGAAAAAGGAGCATTTGAAGTCCAATGGACAATCTGCACATTATCAATCAGGAGATTCTAGGAGAAATAATCACATCCCAGAGTTGGTATATTCACAAGCTAAGAGATACTGAGAAAAATTAGAGGTATCTCGAAATAATAATGCTGAGATTGGATATGAGGTATTTACCATCAGATAAAAATGTTCAGATCATCCATCCTATGATGAACTTGTACGTCAATTAGATAACCAGCACATAACTATTCACAAGCTAAGAGATAAGGAGTAAAAGGTCAAATACCAAGCGTACTTTGTGAAGTTGAACAAATTGACCCCTTCCTCTCTGAATTTTACTTTGAACTCGTTCCCCATTAAGACGCAACCTTCTCGGAACAACAACAATAGAAAACCATGTTAATGAAAAGCAGAGTAGAAAACAAAGTTCCCCAAAGCTCTTTATGTGACATAAAGAGTATATGTAAAAGATGACAGAGATAAAAATGCTCAACTACAACATGGAATCACCTTTGAATTGGTGTTGGTACACAGCATAAGCATACAATAAAATCATGCGAGATCATACACGATAAACCTTTGAAAAAAAATATTAATCTGATGCGTTGCTTAATTTATCCTACAAAGAGAAGAAACATAAGATTTCCATGAGAAACACGAGTAATTTAAGCTGAATAAAGTAATAGCCGAATCTCCACAACTAAGAGCATATTTAGCTATAATAAAGATATATATATATCTCCACTTAAATAAAATAACTCACACCCAATCAAACAAATTTATAAAACATAGAAACTACAAGAGGTATCTCGAAAAAATAATGCTATGCTTAAATAGCTATTGGCACATGTATAAAAACCTCAATACGTGCAAACACAGCCCGAGGTACTTTTTTTTACCAGAACAGTTCATATTTCTGCCAGTATTACATATCCATTGAGGTAAAACTTTTATTTCAACAAAACTTATAAGCGAAGCTAGTCTGGTTACCTTGTATTCCACAAGAAAAAATGATTTGGGGAGAGGATGCAGTAGTCCTGTTTACCTTGTAAAAAATTATGCTTACAACATCAAATGATAGTTCCCAACCAACAAAAATAAATTTAACTACCAACGAATGCAAACATGAACACTGTACTACCGTCAAGCGCATTACATAATCCTGGAATCGTTCATCGTTACAGGAAAAATCCATATAATATACAGTATTTCATCTAATGATAAAAGAAGGAGAGCACCAGTGAACACACACCCACATGCAAACAAATAGACAATTCGACTAACCTGTAGGTCAACCGCAACCCCGAATACCCATTCCCACGAACGGCGCGGTCGGGATCTTGAGGCGGTAGATGAGGCTGAAACCGATGCAGTTGGAGGAGGAGAGGATCATGGCACTCTCGCTGGACGTGGTGACAGCTAACAGCAGTGGAAGTCAATCTCACGCAAGGAGGCTGCCGACTCCTTTGCTACCATTTTCCACCGTGCACTCGTGGTAGCACTCTGTGCTGCATTTATTTTTTCTACTTGCTGTTAGTTGCCTCCCTTAAACAGGTCTCTGGTACCATAGTAGTAAGTTCCTAACAAATAAAGATTCAGTCTCATGGTTATGAAAGCAAATAGCAGATAACAAACATAAATTTTCAGTCTCAAGCATCTGGATGGTAACATTTTAAGCATGCATACATTCTGTTTAATGGAAGGTTCCCATTACAAACATAGTTAGTTTAGTTCATGTCTAATTCAAACATGTGCATCATAGAAGAAGCCATATTTCTGAACTAATACATGGGGGACAATGTTCATGTATGTTTGGGATTCTCTTGCCCAGTATCCCGACTTCGTCATACCTCTGGCCTCTTATGCACGGCAAGAGTCAACATGCCTTGCTAATCTCCTATCACAATTCACCCAGAAGTAGTGTTTAGCCTTATGCACAATTTGTGTACGCAAAACTGAAGATAAATTTATGAGATGAAGAAGAATGCGGGAAGATGACATGCTGATACCTCTAGATGTGCTCGTCCATGACGACCAACACTAAGGATTCAGTGACGTAGTAGGCTCGCTCCGCCTACTACAGATCCACCGAGTACTCCGTCTTTGTGCCCCCCACCATCAGTAGCACCAGCTCACCATTGATAAACTGCTAAATAACCACAAATAAACAATTTCAGGCCCATAGGCATATTATCAAACAGTTGGCTTGCAAAACACCAGAACACACCCACATGGAGAAAAAGAAAAGATGAACCTGTAGATCCCAAACAAAGAAGGAGAGCTGCTCCTCCACGTGCAGCTCCACCTCCTCATCTATGGTGCTCTGCTTTCCTCTGCCTCTCCCTATTCCAGCCATGGAGAAAAACATGAGATGGGTGGCGGTGGAAAAGGGGCCAAAGAGCTAGAGGAGGAGAGGCACAGGGGATTGGGGGCAAGGAGACGAGCCAGGAGGCGACACATCTGTAGCTCGGCCTTCTCCTGCCCAGCGAGACGGGATAGCAGCAGCTGCTACTCCTATTGCTGCTCGCCCTGCTGACCCTTATGAACTCGAAATTTTTCCTGCTCTTTCAATGTGCATATATCTATGTATGCACCATGTAAAAACGGATCTGCAAAAACAAAATTGTAATGTTTAGGGGGCTAAATCAAGCAAAGATAGTCTGCTTCCAACCCATGTAGAAACGGATCTCCACAAACCAAAAAACAATGCCCACGGGACTAAATCAAAGAAGAGAAGTCTGCTTCCACTTTTAATTCAGCCTACATGAGAGCATATTTTAGAGAGAGGATGAACCTGAAAGAGGCAGAGGGGGTCGCTCACCCACGCCGTCGTCCAGCACGCACCTACACCTTGCGCTACTCCACCACCACACACGGGCTAACCGGCTCCCAGTCGCAAGGCAGCTGCTCGCGCGCCGTCTTCCCCTGCTTCCTCCGCCCGACCACGTGATAGGGTAAAGGTGGCCGATCTTTCGATGAGACGTGGATAGATCGATTTGTTGGTGGAGTTCGTGCTTGACGATCCGACTACACGTGCAAAGCTCGTGCGCCAATGCAATCGCTAGGACAATCTCCGGAGTTATCGATCTTGCGGATGCACGATCAGCTGACCAACGAGGGTCTTAATTCCTACCCGAAATCGAGAACAAGTAAGAACTAATAATGCAATCAGAATATTGCGGATATAGATGAAAGCTTTATTGACAAAGGTGGGATTCCGAATAGTCGGTCTTGTTACGGGCGTTGGCCTCAAAAGAAGTACACGAGAGTTGCGGCAATGGCTAACTTTTAATCTAATCAAAATCCGAGTCTAAACGTGACGGCTATGGGGGTATTTAAAGGAGGAAAAGGTGGGGTTTCGGCCAGCCATACATGTGGTGGCCGAACCAAACCCTAGAAGGCCTTTCCCCCTTCAATACGGACTCTAAAAAGTGGCTGACTTAATTCCTGCGAAAATGACATGGGCCTGGCCCAAAACTAAAGGTGACGCAGCACCACATTATGCTATGGACGAAATTATGAAGTGGAGAACTCTATATTTCGTCCATGTCTTCATCTCTTCTTATGGTGGCTTCAAAGTCCCGAAATCTCCACTTGTGGCGTCATCTTCAATCCTCAAATGCTTGCTGCCATCTCCTCCATGTGTGATCATGCTCCAATGCTTGTCCTCCTCATCCATGCTAGGTCCATCATTCCTAAGAGTAACAAACATATCTGATTTAGGCAGCATCATATTCTCATGTATATGAGGAATAGTTCCAAGAAACGAAAGTACCTGATAGTTAAGTTGTTTGGCACGAGCTCGAGTGATTGGTCCTTGTAATTGTGTGGCTGTAGGTACAGCGGCTGTATCAAGAGAGGGGATGTCCTCATCATGCCCCCCTTCTTGAATTGAAGTCGTCCTCGACGAAAGCTCCTCTTCTTCACCAAAGTAAGGCTTCAAATCTGCAATGTTAAATGTAGGACTAACCGGACCCAATTCTGCAGGAAGCTCAAGTTTATATGCATTATCATTTATTTTCTCTAACACCTTAAAAGGACCAGCAGCGCGAGGCATTAGTTTAGACTTGCGCAATTCAGGAAAACGATCTTTGCGCAAATGCAACCAAACAAGATCACCAACATCAAACACAACATGCTTTCTTCCTCTATCCCCGGCAATTTTATACTTAGTATTCATGCGTGCTATGTTGTCTTTAGTAGTCTCATGCAATTTTAGTATCAATTCAGCACGGTTTGTAGCATCCAAATTATTTTGCACAGAAGATGGTAAAGGCAACAAATCAATAGGTGCACGTGGTACAAAACCATAAACAATCTCAAATGGGCACATCTTAGTGGTAGAATGCAGCGAGCGATTGTAAGCAAATTCAACATGAGGTAAACATTCTTCCCACAATTTTAAGTTCTTCTTCAAAACAGCCCTTAGCATAGTAGACAAAGTTCTATTTACTACTTCAGTTTGTCCATCAGTTTGGGGATGACATGTAGTACTAAACAGCAATTTAGTCCCCAACTTAGCCCATAAACATCTCCAAAAGTGGCTAAGAAACTTAGTATCACGATCGAAACAATAGTATTTGGCACACCATGTAAACGCACAATTTCGCGAAAGAACAAATCAGCAACATGTGTAGCATCATCAGTTTTGTGACATGGAATAAAGTGTGCCATCTTAGAAAACCTATCCACAACAACAAAGATACTATCCCTCCCCTTACGTATACGAGGCAAACCCAAAACGAAATCCATAGAAATATCCTCCCAAGGTACACTAGGAACAGGAAGAGGCATATATAAACCATGTGGATTAAGTCGAGACTTAGCTTTTTGACATGTAGTGCAGCGCGCACACAAATCTCTCAACATCTCGACGCATACGTGGCCAAAGAAGTGTGCGGCAAGTACATCCTCCGTCTTCTTCACACCAAAGTGTCCCATCAATCCTCCTCCATGCGCCTCCCGCAACAACAAAAGACGAACGGAACCATCACGGGATGCATAGCTTGTTAGCACGGAACACAAATCCATCATTGAGGACGAATTTGTTCCATGTTCTACCATCTTTACAATTCAGCAACACATCTTTAAAATCAGCATCATTCAAGTATTGTTCCTTTATTGTTTCTAATCCAAAAATCTTGAAGTCAAGTTGAGATAGCATAGTATAACGGCGCGACAAAGCATCAGCAATAACATTATCTTTACCCTTTTTGTGTTTGATAACATAAGGAAAAGACTCAATAAACTCAACCCACTTTGCATGGCGGCGATTCAACTTAGCTTGACTACGAATATGCTTCAAAGATTCATGATCGAGAATGTATAACAAATTCTTTAGGCCATAAATAATGTTGCCAAGTTTCTAATGTCCGAACCAGCGCATATAATTCTTTATCATAAGTAGAATAGTTCAGACTAGGCCCACTCAATTTTTCACTAAAATATGCATCAGGTTTGCCTTCTTGTAACAACACACCTCCCAAACCAATTCCACTAGCATCACATTCAAGCTCAAAAGTCTTATTGAAATCAGGAAGTTGGAGTAATGGAGCATGTGTTAACTTATCTTTCGAGTATCATGAAGGCTTCTTGTTGTGCATCGCCCCACACAAAGGGCACATCCTTCTTTGTAAGCTCATTCGGTGGCGCAGCAATGGATCCAAAGTCTTTGACAAAGCGCCTATAGAAACCAGCGAGGCCAAGAAAACTCCTCACTTGCGTGACCGTCTTGGGCTGCGGCCAACTCTCAATTGCCTCAATCTTGGCTGGATCAACTTCAATTCCTGCGCAGTAACAACATAGCCAAGAAACGCAACTCGATTGGTGCAAAAGGTGCACTTCTCAAGATTACCATACAAACGTGCATCACGTAAAGCATTGAAAACAGCACGTAAATGATCCAAATGTTCCTCCAAAGATTTGCTATAAATCAGAATATCATCAAAGTATACCACCACAAAACGTCCAATAAAAGCACGTAAAACTTCGTTCATCGAGTCTCATGAAAGTACTAGGTGCATTAGTTAAACCAAAGGGCATTACTAACCACTCATATAAGCCGAACTTAGTTTTAAACGCTGTTTTCCATTCATCTCCTAATTTCATACGAATCCGGTGGTAACCACTACGCAAATCAACTTTAGAGAACATAACAGAACCACTCAATTCATCAAGCATATCATCTAAACGAGGTATTGGATGACGGTATCGAATGGTAATATTATTAATAGTTCTACAATCGAGTACACATGCGTGAAGAACCATCCTTCTTAGGTACCAAGATAATAGGAACAGCACATGGGCTAAGAGACTCACGAATGTAACCTTTATCTTGGAGAACCTGAATTTGTCGCTGAATCTCTTTCGTCTCTTCAAGATTGGTACGGTATGGTGCACGGTTGGGCAGCGACGCTCCTGGAATCAAGTCAATCTGGTGTTCTATGCCACGGATAGGTGGTAGTCCAGGGGGAACATCTTGTGGGAACACATCAATGAATTCCTGCAAAAGGTTAGCAACCGCGAGTGGAAAAGAAGGAGGCATATCCTCAAATGAAAACAGAACTTCTTTGCAAATGATAGCATAGCATTGAGTAGTGTTCACATCAAGTTCAAGCAATATCAGATTTGCTAGCAAGCAAACAAGGATTTTTCAAACGAATTTCGGTAGCATGGTTCGAATCAGATTTAGTATTAGTCTTAGGTGGAACAAAATCTGCAGCAACAATCGATTCTCACTCTTAAGTTTCTCCTCGTTTTTTACTCTACTAGCTCTAGCAAGATCATCTTTTAGTATTTGTTCAGGAGTCATAGGTTTGAGACCAATTTTCTTTCCATCATGCATAAGAGAATACTGATTAGTTTTACCATTATGAACAGATTCTCTATCAAATTGCCAAGGTCTACCAAGTAACAAAGAACAAGCTTGCATAGGTACAACATCACAATCCACAAAATCAGAATATGTACCAATGGTAAAATGCACACGTGTAGTTCTTGTTACCTTGAGCTTCCGAGAGCTCTCAAACCATTGTATGTAGTATGGATGTGTGCGCTGTCTTGTAGGAAGAGAAAGCTTCTCCACCATGTCAACGCTAGCCGATTATTGCAGCTCCCTCCATCAATGATGATCCTTATAGCTCGCTCTTTTACAACGCCTCTTGTTTGGAACAGATTGTGGCGTTGATCATGCTCAGCTTTGCTCAATTGCACGCTCAACACACGCTGTGCAACTAAGCTCCATGCTCGATCAGCAGTGTCGGCTTCCATTACCTCCATCTCTCTCTCGGAATCGAGTTGGCACCATCACGTGCAGCAATAAGGGCCAATGTATCTTCATCAAAGTCACTTGCGGAATCATATTCTCCATCTTCACGCACCAACATCACACGCTTGGTTCTGCATTCTCTCTCTATGTGACCAAATCCCAAGCATTTGCGACATTGAATGTCGCGCGTCTTCCCGTGGAGGCCATGGAAGATGAACTCCGAGGAGGACCAGCCGATGGTGTTGGTGTGGAGGCGAGGAGGTGCTCGTGATGCAGAGCGCGGTGTACTTGGAGGTAGTAGGTGCTGGTGCAGTACCACGAGATTGTGGCGCTGATTGTCGCGGAGACCATGACGATGTACGACCTGCGAAACATTAGTTCTTCTCCATGGTGGTTGGCGATCCTGCACTTCACGTTCAGCTTTGCAAGCAAGATGAAACAAGCGAGTAATAGTGTTGTACTCCTTATAATCTAAAATATGCTGAATCTCTTTATTCAAACCACCAAAGAAACGTGCAAGCATAGCCTCATTATCCTCTACAATACCACAGCGAATCATGCCAGTTTGCAATTCTTGATAATAGTCTTCTACAGAATTTTTTCCTTGTTCTAAACGAGACAATTTTTTCAGCAAATCACGTTGATAATGTGGAGGAACAAAACGAGTACGCATAGCAAGTTTTAACCCAGTCCAAGTAGCAGGAATATTTGCTGCATGTGTTCTACAATATTCAGACCACCAAATAGATGCAAAATCTGTGAACTCACAAGTAGCAGCACTAACACGCAAGTGATCAGGGTATTTTAAACATGCAAAGCGTTGTTCTACTTCCAATTCCCATGTAAGATATGCATCGGGATTATATCTACCCTCAAATGGCGGAATATTCAGCTTCGGTTTAGCAACATGATCATCATCATTACGTACCGGGCGTGGAGGTGGTCGAGCGTGGCGGTTCGAGCTGCCGTGGACGACCAGTGCGGGTTGTTGGACTTCCTCGTCCTCCGATACGTTCTCATCTACCTCGCTCGTCCGCGTCCCCTTCATAATCTTCGTAGCCTTCATCGGAAGGCGCGTCATGTCGCGGTCGCTGCAGCAGCAAGGAGCGGTACCTGCAGGAACGTCCGCACGAGGAACGCGGCGCGCGCGGCGTTGCACGTTGGCGCGAGGCGGCGGCAACCGAGTCAACAGCTCCTGGAACTTGGCGTCGAGCTTGGAGTTGAAAGCTGCCTCGAGGCCGTCCAGTTTGTCCAGCGCGTCGGTGAGTTTGGCATCCACGTCATCAATGCGCGCATCGGTGTCGCGAGCATGCCCGCCCAAAAGGTGGGTGAAGTGAGCATGCAACCTGCTCGAGGCGTCATCTTGGCCGGGTCAACGCGGTCGGATCAACTGGTCCTGACATGGTTAGTACTCAAAAAGCACAAATGTATATGCCTACAAACTACGGAATATGGTGGTTCACGCGCAAATCGTCAAGCAAAATACAAAGCTCTTACAAGTTCTTACCAAACAGGAGGAAGGTGATGGAACAACCAGCAAGGATCAGCGTCTCCAAAGATTGCCAAAGCGATTACCAGGTGTCGACACAATGCACGTGGAGACAATATGTAGAGCTGTAGGAAGGCTAATATGGTAGCAAAACAGCAATTGTCAAAACAGCAATGCAATATTGAAAGTATGCTCAACAACGGTACTGTGTTGGTCCTAGGCTAGACCGTACTAGAGACGCGAGCCTAGAACACGAGCGAGGTCACGGCGCGGCACACAAGCAACTAGCAGCGATGAGGTGGCGATGAGGTGGCGACGCGAGGTGCGGAAAATCACTATGATGGCAAGTGTCTCAAACTGATCCCCAAGGTCTAAAAACAGTATAGCCTCAGAAATTTTTTGTCGAATTTTTCGGAGGTGCTCCGGAAAGCGCGCAGGCGCCAAAAAAATGTCGCTATAACGGCCAGTGGCGAAAAGTGATCGCCAAAGTGAAAAACCAATGTAGCCAGAATTTTTTTTTTTTTTTTTTTTTTTTTTTGCTCTCCTTCCAATTCTTTACTGGCGGCCGAAACTTATCTCACGGAAATTTTTCTGCAGCGCAAGATGATATTAGAAGGTAACAGCTAAGTAGGAAAAACAAGAAAACCTAATTCTACACGGGCTCTGTCGCGGCAGAGAAACAACACAAATCCGTGTCGTGGTAGGAACCGGGGTATATGGTAGATGCGGGTGTATATGGTGAGGGCGGAAGTATATGGCAGGTGTATATGGCAGGTGTATATGGCGATGGCGGAAGTATATGGCAGGTGTATATGGCAGGTGTATATGGCGATAATGGCGGTGTTCTGCGTATGGTGCGAGTGGCGGCGGCGGCGTGACTAATATGACCGAACTCGAAACTCTAAAGGAACTAGACGCTAAGACCAAGCAACTCGACACGAAGATGCGGACACAAATTCAACTATGCAAAACTGAAAAGACAATGCAAGGCGTGGCAGGGGTTTATGGGACGATATGATCTAAAAACCCTAACGGTATTTTTGGCTTTTTCGTGGTTTATGGGTATGATGGCGAGATGCAATCTACACTAGGAAAACAGTAAATCTCACCGAGCAACCTGAAATCTGATACCACTTGATAGGGTAAAGGTGGCCGATCTTTCGATGAGACGTGGATAGATCGATTTGTTGGTGGAGTTCGTGCTTGACGATCCGACTACACGTGCAAAGCTCGTGCTCCAATGCAATCGCTAGGACAATCTCCGGGAGTTACTGATCTTGCGGATGCACGATCAGCGACCGACACGAGGGTCTTAATTCCTACCCGAAATCGAGAACAAGTAAGAACTAATAATGCAATCGGAATATTGCGGATATAGATGAAAGCTTTATTGACAAAGGTGGGATTCCGAATAGTCGGTCTTGTTACGGGCGTTGGCCTCAAAAGAAGTACACGAGAGTTGCAGCAATGGCTAACTTTTAATCTAATCAAAATCCGAGTCTAAACGTGACGGCTATGGGGGTATTTAAAGGAGGAAAAGGTGGGGTTTCGGCCAGCCATACATGTGGTGGCCGAACCAAACCCTAGAAGGCCTTTCCCCCTTCAATACGGACTCTAAAAAGTGGCTGACTTAATTCCTCGCGAAAATGACATGGGCCTGGCCCAAAACTAAAGGTGACGCAGCACCACATTATGCTATGGACGAAATTATGAAGTGGAGAACTCTATATTTCGTCCATGTCTTCATCTCTTCTTATGGTGGCTTCAAAGTCCTGAAATCTCCACTTGTGGCGTCATCTTCAATCCTCAAATGCTTGCTGCCATCTCCTCCATGTGTGATCATGCTCCAATGCTTGTCCTCCTCATCCATGCTAGGTCCATCATTCCTAAGAGTAACAAACATATCTGATTTAGGCAGCATCATATTCTCATGTATATGAGGAATAGTTCCAAGAAACGAAAGTACCTGATAGTTAAGTTGTTTGGCACGAGCTCGAGTGATTGGTCCTTGTAATTGTGTGGCTGTAGGTACAGCGGCTGTATCAAGAGAGGGGATGTCCTCATCACCACGCGACCACCACCGAGCTGCTCGCACGCCTTCACGCAACCACATCCAGCTCGTGGCCGCCGCCCCTCCGTCCCTGTCCTCGGCATCATGAAGAGGCGGTGGATGGGGAGCAGGGATTGGGGAGAGGAGGAGATAGGCCATGGATTGGGAGAGGTGGACGGCGGCTCATGGGGATAGGCTAGGGTTCCTACGGGGCACGAGCGATTGGGGGAGGAGACAGCGAGGGGATTGGGAGAGGTGGCGCTCGGGAGGGGATTGGCAGGCCACCGAAGGAAAGGACCAAACTACCCCCGCGCGGACAAGATATTTTGCCTGGCCAGCGCGAGGCGAGCGACCAAAAAAATGACCCACAGAGACTGACGCGCGGACCCGACCGATCGTAGGACCCAAACGCAGCCAGACGCGGGTACATGATGGCCATCGCATGGATTTCGCTAGTGGGAAAGATGGACGGCTGAGATCGAATGTTGGCAAAGCACAGTAAAAATCTGACGGCTCACATGCTCAGAGCGCTGTGAAGCCCCCTATGGGGGGCATCGTTTATACCTTTAGATGATTAAGCATAGTACAAAAAAAGTGTGACCACCATGAAACAAAAAAAAAACTAAACTAGAAGTTCTGATTAAATTTCGTTTAACACATGAATCTCATGAAACAATAAATATTGTGTGCGGCGAACACATGAAATCTACCCGAAGACCGAAAATCTTGCCTCGAAGGAAGAAATCTCGTCTATTTGGGGAACAAAAATATTGCGCCTAAGAACACGTCTCGTATACTTGGGAAACTGGAATATTGCATCAGAGGAACACATCTCGTCTCTACTCAGAAAACAACAATAATACAGGGAACAACATCATGGGTTGAGGCGAACAAAACCAATTGTAGCTAGGAACTACTTGGAGGCTGATGACGTTGGGACTCCAAGTACATAGTGTTGTGTTAGCAGAATATTTTTTTCCACAAGGGTAACTCGAGGGTTTATATCGAACTCTTGGGGAACTGAGCAATGAGCGTTCTCTCCATCTCTACTCTCTTCTTCTAGCAATCCTTTATAGTAAAATAAAAGTCTTGTGTCCCCAACTCCACCGTGTGGTTATCAAGCACAACGTTTCGCGTAAGTAAATAAAACTCAAGTAATAATAAAACAAGTAAAACTAGATATAATAAAGTAACTAAGTAAAAAACAGTAAAAGGGTTGATTGTTTTGGGTGTTTTGGATTCAAATAAGAAAAGTAAATATTTTTGTATTTTCGGATTAAAATAGTGTAGTAAATAGAAAACAAGATAAAAGAAATATAAAGGTGTTTCTTATGATAAAAGTAGACCGGGGTTTATGGGTTCACTTGACTATTCCCTCTTTTAAGTTGTAGTGGACAATAACAGTTCATCAATAAGATATGAATATGCAAAATAATAACATGTGTATACATATGGGCATCACGTCTTAACATAGAGATGATGCAACACATCTCTCTTATACTTCACAAAAAAAGGAAAACTTCATGCAATCTTGTATTAAGAATTAACATGGCATAGCTATAAGTATTTTGACATGATGTTTGAATATCAAATATGCTACCTTGAACAAACAAGATCATCATTCCTGTCACATGATAAACATATCACATGCATTCACTTTATCCCTAGTGATGTAGCAAAAGAAAAAGCAAAACCATAATAGATCATGAATTTATTGTCACTATCCAATCACTAAAACCATGCCACTCCATCTAATACACACATCACCTCACACACGCTCTTGCATAGATGTTGGATCAGAACAAATATTTAAGAATGGGATGCATAATATGCATCTATCAATACATCTTGCACATAATATGATCAGATCACATAGCACAATATCATAAAATAAGGATCCACCACATATGTATTACAAATAAGGCCATAATCATGTAGGGCAGCTCATATGCCACTAAGAACTATGAAGAACATCAGAGAAATAGATTAAGCTACTGCCACAAACCCATAGTCCAGAGGTGGACTACCCCCATTGTCATGGTGATGATGATGATGAAGACGTTGGAGAAGGTGGAGATTCCTCTGGTGATGATCCCGATGGAGTTTCCCCCTCCAATCTTCGCTGCCGCAGCCCCTCTTTTCGTGTTTGTCTTCTGCGGCACTCTCCTCCTGACGACTCTTCGGGGCCATATATATAGTAATTTTTAGGTCAAAATATGTCTGTGGGCGAAACAATCAAGTAGATTGGACGATCAACGGTTGAAAGAGAGTTGGTGGCATGCCCTACATGTTTGGGCGCACCACCTGACCTCTTTTGGGCCTCATGCCCATCCAGGTCTGCTTCCAGGTTCAGTGTGCTTCCCCCGATGAAAAAGTGACGTTCCAAAAATCCCAGGTAAATTTGACTCCATATAGGTCTTTGAAAGTTAAAAACACGCGAAACAGGGGATTCCTGTTTTGTAGAGTTATATACAAAATAAAGGGGATCATTGGTAAATCCTCATAAATCATTGTAAAAGCTGATATTATCATCATATGTGTTGCAAATATGTGGGAATTCAATATGATACAGGACAAAGCTCATGTATGCATTTTACATGCATGAACATCCCCAAGCTTATGCTTTGCTCGTCCCGAGCATAAAGGTGATAAAACTAACATAAACTTTAGATTTTATTATATATAGCTTTTAAATAATCATGCAAAGTATCACAAGGTTTCAACAAATAAAGAATGACAATAAGTAATATGAACTCATAAAGTGATAACTCTTACATTCTACAAATCATGCATAATAGTAAATAGCATTGTAAGAAACATGAATGATAAGTAGTATGAATCATAAAGCATGCTTAGGAGAATCTTATATAATTTTTGGAAGACTCTTTGTCCTCTATTTTCTTGAATATTTCTTTTGACTCTGGAACACAAGAAACTAAGTAGGTAATATATGTGCTAAACCTCCAACAAAATAGGGAGAATAAAACAAGGTTTTGAGATATGGAATTCATGTCTACAATAATAATAAGGATAGGGTACCATGCATCTCTTGTATGAAGATATCTTTGTGTCATGTGTTTGACCTCTTATGAGTAAATGTTGCCTCATTTTCTTGATTTCTAAGGACTATCCCCAAAGAACATTAGATATGGCCTTTTTAGCAAGAAAATTGCCGGTTCAGGTTACTTCATGTCCTGCATTTCATGACCTTATAGTTCACTATAAATGAGAAGTTAGCATCTCCAATCGCGTCCCCTAAAGCGTCCCCCAAACGGCGCCGGATTGAGCGTTTAGGGGAAGCCTCCGTTTCGTGCCGCGATTGGGGCTCATCGTTGCCCAGCCGTGGCCCCCAAACGACCCCCCCCCCCAAACATTAAAATAACTCTTTTTTGCATTTTCATTTCAATAGAGAGAAGGAATTTGTACGTACAATCGATATTTCCAAAGTAGTGCAACATATTAAAAAAATTAAACATAAAAACTGCGAAAAAATACGTTCAAACTAATTTTTAAAGTACTTCTTCTTCGATGGCCCCGACTCGTCATCCTCATGGAGGCGCTTCCTGCTCGTCACCTCTTCCAAAGAGGTAGTGGCATTCGACGCGTCCGACGATCTTGTGTCCCCCTCCGACGAGTAGTCATTGGTGTATTCGTCGTTGTCAGTGCTCGTCGGCTCCGCCTTCGCCTTCCCCCGGCCTCTTGCCTCCTTTTTTGCCATCACCGCCTGATGTGGGCATTACCCTTCGGGTACCCCACATTAGTCTACCTCCTTTGGCCCAACTAGGGGCCCAAGAAGATTACCCCAAGACCAAGGTGGGCCCATACGTCGGTTCCAACAAAGGAGACCTACCAGAGGACGGATATTCTTGATGAACAAGGCAAGAAGACATCGTTAAAGGAAAGACTAGATTAGATTTCACTGTAACCTAGTCGAGTTCGGACAGGACTCTCGGGACCTTGCTTGCTATATAAAGGCCAGTGGAGAGCCTGCCAAAGAACAGAACAACAACAGTATGTAGAACCATCGTAACTTAGAGCACAAACCCTAGAATCCTTGCCTCCTGGCGAGTTGACAATAGCAGCCTATCGGCTACCCCATTGTTACCCGATAATCAAGATTAGACAAGCAGGAAGTAAGGGTTTTACCTCATCGAGGGCGCCGAACCTAGGTAAATCTCTTTCCCTATTTGTTTGGTATCCGATGTCTCGTGCTAGCATGCAGGATTCCTTCAACCATAAGCCCTTCATGGTGGGCATTGCCGAGGAGCACCCTCGTCAATTGGCACCGTCTGTGAGAAATATGTTGGTACATGGCACTTCATCGGCTGCTCCGATCATGTCGGCTACGTCTTCACCGGCATCACCGACATCATCATCATCACCGGCTCCATCATCGCGAAGCTCTGGGAACTTGATTCATTTCGGGTCCTTCGAGTTTACTCCGCACAATGACGCGTCGCGTTCGGCCTTCTCAGGCCTGCGCAGCGGGATGGACATGATGTTCGGGAGTGTCCACTTCTGTGTCAAGGCTGGGGGGCATCCTTCAGCTCCCTGACCCGATTGCCCCTAGCACATCAAGAACTACGACTTCATCGACTGCTGCATCAACTGCTTCATCCCCGATCATAGTCAATTTATCGGCTACGTCATCGGTGTCAACTCCAACATCCTCGCCATCACATCATCGTGCCGAACCACGTCTTCCATGTCTGTTGGATCTGACGATTCTGGATCATCAGATCTAACATCATACTACTGCCTCAACTGCGACAGTAGGCACGGGCTAGGCTCGGATGATACACCTTTCGTCTGCAACGCCAAGTACTCCTCCGACGAAAAAAGTATCGACAACATCACCGTGGCATCTGCTTCAAAAGCGGCCCATTGATGGCGTGTATTTCACACGTTCGTTGGGCAACCCCAAGAGGAAGGTATGATGCGCACAGCAGCAAGTTTTCCCTCAGAAAGAAACCAAGGTTTATCGAACCAGGAGGAGCCAAGAAGCACGTTGAAGGTTGATGGCGGCGGGATGTAGTGCGGCGCAACACCGGAGATTCCGGCGCCAACGTGGAACCTGCACAACACAACCAAAGTACTTTGCCCCAACGAAACAAGTGAGGTTGTCAATCTCACCGGCTTGCCGTAACAAAGGATTAACCGAATTGTGTGGAAGATGATTGTTTGCAAGAAAACAAGTAAAACAAGTATTGCAAGCAGATTTGTATTTCAAGTATTAAAGAATGGACCGGGGTCCACAGTTCACTAGAGGTGTCTCTCCCATAAGATAAAAGCATGTTGGGTGAACAAATTACAGTCGGGCAATTGACAAATAGAGAGAGCATAACAATGCACATACATGTCATGATAAGTATAGTGAGATTTAATTGGGCATTACGACAAAGTACATAAACCGCCATCCAACTGCATCTATGCCTAAAAAGTCCACCTTCAGGGTTATCGTCCGAACCCCTTCCAGTATTAAGTTGCAAAGCAAATGTACAATTGCATTAAGTATGGTGCGTAATGTAATCAACAACTACATCCTCGGACATAGCGCCAATGTTTTATCCCTAGTGGCAACAAGCACAACACAACCTTAGAACTTTCTGTCACTCGTCCCAGGTGTCAATGCGGCATGAACCCACTATTGAGCATAAATACTCCCTCTTGGAGTTAAAAGCAAAAACTTGGCCGAGCCTCTACTAGTAACGAAGAGCATGCAAGATCATAAACAACACATATGTAATAACTTGATAATTAACATAACATGGTATTCTCTATCCATCGGATCCCGACAAACACAACATAGAGTATTACGGATAGATGATCTTGATCATGTTAGGCAGCTCACAAGATCCAACAATGAAGCACAATGAGGAGAAGACAACCATCTAGCTACCGCTATGGACCCATAGTCCAGGGGTGAACTACTCACTCATCACTCCGGAGGCGACCATGGCGGTGTAGAGTCCTCCGGGAGATGAATCCCCTCTCCGGCAGAGGTGCCGGAGGAGATCTCCGAATCCCCCGAGATGGGATCGGCGGCGGCGGCGTCTCGCAAGGTTTTCCGTATCGTGGTTTTTCCGCCTCGGGGGTTTCGCGACGGAGGCTTTAAGTAGGCGGAAGGGCGCAGTCGGGGGCCGACGAGGGGCCCACACCACGTGGCGGCGCGGGCCCCCCTTGGCCGCGCCGCCTTGTGGTCCGGCCACCTCGTGGCCCCACTTCGTATGCTCTTCGGTCTTCCGGAAGGTTCGTGGCGAAATAGGCCCCCGGGTCTTCGTTTCGTCCAATTCCGAGAATATTTTGTTACTAGGATTTCGAAACCAAAAACAGCAGTAAAATAGCAACCGGCACTTCGGCATCTTGTTAATAGGTTAGTTCCAGAAAATGCACGAATATGACATAAAGTGTGCATAAAACATGTAGGTATCATCAATAATATGGCATAGAACATAAGAAATTATCGATACGTCGGAGACGTATCAAGCATCCCCAAGCTTAGTTCTCGCTCGTCCCGAGCGAGTAAAACGATAACAAAGATAATTTCTGAAGTGATATGCCATCATAACCTTGATCATACTATTTGTAAACATATGTAGTGGATGCAGCGATCAAAACAATGGTAATGACATGAGTAAACAAGTGAATCATAAAGCAAAGACTTTTCATGAATAGTACTTCAAGACAAGTATTAATAAGTCTTGCATAAGAGTTAACTCATAAAGCAATAAATCAAAGTAAAGGTATTGAAGCAACACAAAGGAAGATTAAGTTTCAGCGGTTGCTTTCAACTTGTAACATGTATATCTCATGGATAATTGTCAACATAGAGTAATATAACAAGTACAATATGCAAGTATGCAGGAATCAATGCACAGTTCACACAAGTGTTTGCTTCTTGAGGTGGAGAGAGATAGGTGAACCGACTCAACATAAAAGTAAAAGAATGGTCCTTCAAAGAGGAAAGCATCGATTGCTATATTTGTGCTAGAGCTTTTATTTTGAAAACATGAAACAATTTTGTCAACGGTAGTAATAAAGCATATGAGTTATGAAAGTTATATCTTACAAGTTGCAAGTCTCATGCATAGTATACTAATAGTGCCCGCACCTTGTCCTAATTAGCTTGGACTACCGGATCTTTGCAATGCACATGTTTTAACCAAGTGTCACAATGGGGTACCTCCATGCCGCCCGTACAAAGGTCTAAGGAGAAAGCTCGCATTTTGGATTTCTCGCTTTGATTATTCTCAACTTAGACATCCATACCGGGACAACATGGACAACAGATAATGGACTCCTCTTTAATGCATAAGCATGTGACAACAATTATTATTCTCATATGAGATTGAGGATATGTGTCCAAGACTCGAAACTTCCACCATGGATCATGGCTTTAGTTAGCGGCCCAATGTTCTTCTCTAACAATATGCATGCTCCAACCATAAAGGTGGTAGATCTCTCTTACTTCGTACAAGACGGACATGCATAGCAACTCACATGATATTCAACAAAGAATAGTTGATGGCGTCCCCGTAAGCATGGTTATCGCACAACAAGCAACTTAATAAGAGATAAAGTGCATAAGTACATATTCAATACCACAATAGTTTTTAAGCTATTTGTCCCATGAGCTATATATTGCAAAGGTGAATGATGGAATTTTAAAGGTAGCACTCAAGCAATTTACTTTGGAATGGCGGATAAATACCATGTAGTAGGTAGGTATGGTGGACACAAATGGCATAGTGGTTGGCTCAAGTATTTTGGATGCATGAGAAGTATTCCCTCTCGATACAAGGTTTAGGCTAGCAAGGTTATTTGAAACAAACACAAGGATGAACGGTACAAGCAAAACTCACATAAAAGACATATTTTAAACATCATAAGACTCCATACCGTCTTCCTTGTTGTTCAAAACTCAATACTAGATATTATCTAGACTCTAGAGAAACCAAATATGCAAACCAAATTAGCAAGCTCTAAGTATTTCTTCATTAATGGGTGCAAAGTATATGATGCAAGAGCTTAAACATGATCACAACAATTGCCAAGTATCAAATTATCCAAGACATTTTAGAGTTACTACATGTAGCATTTTCCAATTCCAACCATATAACAATTTAACGAAGAAGAAACTTCGCCATGAATACTATGAGTAGAGCCTAAGGACATACTTGTCCATATGCTACAGCGGAGCGTGTCTCTCTCCCATAAAGTGAATGCTAGGATCCATTTTATTCAAACAAAACAAAAAACAAAAACAAACCGAAGCTCCAAGCAAAGTGCATAAGATGTGACGGAATAAAAATATAGTTTCAGGGGGGAACCCGATAATGTTGTCGATGAAGAAGGGGATGCCTTGGGCATCCCCAAGCTTAGGCGCTTGAGTCTTCTTAGAATATGCAGGGGTGAACCACCGGGCATCCCCAAGCTTAGAGCTTTCACTCTCCTTGATCATATTGCATCATACTCCTCTCTTGATCCTTGAAAACTTCCTCCACACCAAACTCGAAACAACTCATTAGAGGGTTAGTGCATAATAAAAATTAACATGTTCAGAGGTGACACAATCATTCTTAACACTTCTGGACATTGCATAAAGCTACTGGACATTAATGGATCAAAGAAATTCATCCAACATAGCAAAAGAGGCAATGCGAAATAAAAGACAGAATCTGTCAAAACAGAACATTCCGTAAAGATGGATTTTATTAGGCCACCAGACTTGCTCAAATGAAAATGCTCAAATTGAATGAAAGTTGCGTACATATCTGAGGATCATGCACGTAAATTGGCTTAATTTTCTGAGCTACCTACAGGGAGGTAGACCCAGATTCGTGACAGCAAAGAAATCTGGAACTCGCGCAGTAATCCAAATCTAGTACTTACTTTACTATCAAAGACTTTACTTGGCACAACAAAACTCAAAACTAAGATAAGGAGAGGTTGCTACAGTAGTAAACAACTTCCAAGACACAAATATAAAACAAAAATACTGGAGTAAAAACATGGGTTGTCTCCCATAAGCGCTTTTCTTTAACGCCTTTCAGCTAGGCGCAGAAAGTGTATATCAAGTGTTATCAAAGGGTGGTGCATTGATATCATAAGCTCCCCCATTAGCAGTGGTACTAGGGGCTTTGTCAATTTTAGGCCTATAATAATATTTCTTTGGTTTAGGCACTTTAGAGGCATACATAAACTTTTGCTCCTTTCCCACATAAGCTTTCTCTCTAAACTCGTAAAGATGAAAAGGTTGAACCCAAGGTTCCCATAGCTTTTTCAAGTTTGCCAATCCTATTAATTTGATTATCATGGTCAACACAAGTTCCTAGGACACTAATTCTTTCATCAATTCCTCCTAAGGATTTATCAAGTTTATCAGTTTTAACAAGTAACATCTCCAACTTAGTTTCAACACTAAAAAATTTCTCTATGGTTTCCAATTTTTTCATAACATCCTCAAGGGAGGTTTCAATTTTAATTTCATTAACAGGTGGTGTTCCAAATAAACTCTCAATAATGCGACTAGCTTCTAAAGCGGGAGCACCTAGGAAGTTACCCCCTGCGAGACAATCAAGAACATATCTATTCCAGCTAGAGATACCAACATAAAAATTCCTGAGTAGGATAGTGGTGGAGTGTTTCTTAGTGCACCTGTTATGGGCATCACTAATTCTATACCAAGCATCTTTTAAACATTCTCCTCCTTGTTGCTTAAATGAACGAACTTCAACTTCAGGATTACTCATTTTAGCAGTAGTAAATAAAGCAAACTAGATAAAGTAAATGCAAGTAAACTAATTTTTTTGTGTTTTTGATATAGCAAACAAGACAAGAAATAAAGTAAAGCTAGCAACTAATTTTTTTTGTGTTTTGATATAAGTGCAGCTAACAAAGTAGTAAATAAAATAAAGCAAGACAAAAACAAAGTAAAGAGATTGAGAAGTGGAGACTCCCCTTGCAGCCTGTCTTGATCTCCCCGGCAACGGCGCCGTAAAATATGCTTGATGGCGTGTATTTCACACGTTCGTTGGGCAACCCCAAGAGGAAGGTATGATGCGCACAACAGCAAGTTTTCCCTCGTAAAGAAACCAAGGTTTATCGAACCAGGAGGAGCCAAGAAGCACGTTGAAGGTTGATGGCGGCGGGATGTAGTGCGGCGCAACACCGTAGATTCCGGCGCCAACGTGGAACCTGCACAACACAACCAAAGTACTTTGCCCCAACGAAACAGTGAGGTTGTCAATCTCACCGGCTTGCTGTAACAAAGGATTAACCGAATTGTGTGGAAGATGATTGTTTGCAAGAAAACAGTAAAACAAGTATTGCAGCAGATTTGTATTTCAGTATTAAAGAATGGACCGGGGTCCACAGTTCACTAGAGGTGTCTCTCCCATAAGATAAAAGCATGTTGGGTGAACAAATTACAGTCGGGCAATTGACAAATAGAGAGAGCATAACAATGCACATACATGTCATGATAAGTATAGTGAGATTTAATTGGGCATTACGACAAAGTACATAAACCGCCATCCAACTGCATCTATGCCTAAAAAGTCCACCTTCAGGTTATCGTCCGAACCCCTTCCAGTATTAAGTTGCAAAGCAACAGTACAATTGCATTAAGTATGGTGTGTAATGTAATCAACAACTACATCCTCGGACATAGCGCCAATGTTTTATCCCTAGTGGCAACAAAGACAACACAACCTTAGAACTTTCTCATCACTCGTCCTAGTGTCAATGCGGGCATGAACCCACTATCGAGCATAAATACTCCCTCTTGGAGTTAAAAGCAAAAACTTGGCCAGAGCCTCTACTAGTAACGAGAGAGCATGCAAGATCATAAACAACATATATGTAATAACTTGATAATTAACATAACATGGTATTCTCTATCCATCGGATCCCGACAAACACAACATAGAGTATTACGTGATAGATGATCTTGATCATGTTAGGCAGCTCACAAGATCCAACAATGAAGCACAATGAGGAGAAGACAACCATCTAGCTACTGCTATGGACCCATAGTCCAGGGGTGAACTACTCACTCATCACTCCGGAGGCGACCATGGCGGTGTAGAGTCCTCCGGGAGATGAATCCTCTCTCCGGCAGGGTGCCGGAGGAGATCTCCGTAATCCCCCGAGATGGGATCGGCGGCGGCGGCGTCTCGCAAGGTTTTCCGTATCGTGGTTTTTCCGCCTCGTGGGTTTCGCGACGGAGGCTTTAAGTAGGCGGAAGGGCGAGTCGGGGGCCGACGAGGGGCCCACACCACGGGCGGCGCGGGCCCCCCTTGGCCGCGCCGCCTTGTGGTCCGGCCACCTCGTGGCCCCACTTCGTATGCTCTTCGGTCTTCCGGAAGGTTCGTGGCGAAATAGGCCCCGGGTCTTCGTTTCGTCCAATTCCGAGAATATTTTGTTACTAGGATTTCTGAAACCAAAAACAGCAGAAACAAAGAATCGGCACTTCGGCATCTTGTTAATAGGTTAGTTCCAGAAAATGCACGAATATGACATAAAGTGTGCATAAAACATGTAGGTATCATCAATAATATGGCATAGAACATAAGAAATTATCGATACGTCGGAGACGTATCACCCATCATCAAGTTTATGCTATCATCAACCCTCATACGGGAGTCGAGCTCTCCGAGGGCGAGCGCACCACACGCGTCAATCGTGATGGGCGACGCAATTTCGAAGCCAATGCCAGCAATGACGATAGCGCTTATACCATCACCGGGGAAGAGTGGGAGATAGCTCGCAACTCCATAGCCAATAACACTCGGATTCCCATCGGAGCTTCGGCAACTACCCTCAACGCATATCACGGAATCCTAGAGAAGAATCGGGTTCAGTTAGCAAATGAGCAAGCTGACCACAATCAGCGCTGGCAGGCAGCCATGAATCAAGCAAACGGTGAAGGGGTCTACCTTTCACATGGGAGCGCATCTCGCAACAATCATGGTCAGGGGGAGATTTCGATCATGAATCTCTCGCCTTTCAAAAGCCGATGCAAAGGAGATCATGTCGAATCTCTCCAACTCTTTCATGACTATGGACACGGCGGGCATGATCAGGCCCAAGACTGTCGAAGGAGCAACAACCAATCTCTTATTTGATCAACAACCAGCCAACATCCAATAATTCGATGGCACAAGCTCATCGGGCGCTTTGGAAAGTCTTGCGATCCTCGGAGACAAGCTCACCCCTAGAAAAGAGAAAACTACGCATCAAGGTAGTGGATCTAAGCATCGCTCATCATCAAAAGATGCTCGCGATGACATTACACAGAGTAAGATTGACAAAGCTCGCCGTCGATGTGCTGCAAGACAAGGCTATGATAGCGACGATTCCGAAGAAACTCAAGAGCACGTTGGAGAACTCCAAGGTGCCGATTGTCTAAGCCACAAGACTCGGGAAGCGATGCCACCGAAGAGATTCAAGCCTACTCCTACTAACGACGCCAAGTATGACGGTCACCAAGAGCCGAGGTCTTGGATAGACGATTATTTACAAACGGTGATCTTACACAAGGGAAACCAAGTAGCCGCGATGCAATGTCTAAAGCTTTATCTGAAAGATTCGGCACGAGCATGGCTGAAAGGTCTCCTGAAGGGATCCATTAGGTCCTACGAAGACTTGGTCAATGCCTTTGTAAAAATATTTCAGGCCACATACAAGAGGCTCGTCGGAATTGAAGAGTTGCGCCAGTGCCATCAGAAGTCGAAGGAATCAATGCGCGCGTACATTGTATGTTTCACTAAACTTCTGAATGCTACGATTGACGCCTTCAGTGATGGAATCCGACGAAAATCCTACATCGAAGAACTCGGTCGGAAGAAGCCGAAGACTATTACCAAACTCATGGAAATTGCCAATAATTGGGCTGATGGAGAAGATCACGTGCGGAAGCCACGCCCGCGTAGTGACGACGAAGAAGATGACCAGAAGCACGATTCAGGTCATCGACGTGACCGCCGCAAAAAGAGAAGAGACCGTGGGTATGAACCTTCGGCGACACCAACATTGTAGCTGCAGGATACTCGAATCGACGTGACGATCGGTACTATGATCAGCGCAGCGACAGACGCGACGATCGTCGGGATGGTAACCGCAGCGGTTCTAGAGGAAATCGAGGCAACTATAGGGAACGGCCACCACGGGTCCCGGAGTTACTGTTTGCTGAGCAGTTAAATGCCCCTTGTTACATACAAGCGTACATCGACCCGAAGGATAACACCAAAAAGTCGAGTCACCTGCTCAGGGACTGCCGACAGTTTCTTGATCTTCAGAAGTTTTATGAGTCGAATAAAGGGCAGGCGCAGCTCCCGAGCCCACCGCCGCCACCTCAGCATCAAGTTCAACAAGTTCAAACTTGTGCTTCCGACGAAGCTTTTCCTCCACCTCGGGGACGAGATGAGCATGATCCATAGGACTAGTGTCTCCAGGAGGGAAATGAAAAAGGTTACGCAAGAAATCAATCTTGTGGAAGGCACCATGGCTAACGTCTAAGAATTCATCGACTGGTCTACGTAAAGCATCTTGTTCAGTAGAGCCGATCACCCGATGTCTATTCCAAGACCGAGACATGCAGCTTTGGCAGTCGAAGCACAAATCGGTGGGTTCAACATGAGCAAAGTATTCATGGACGGTGGAAGTGGATTGAATCTGATATTCGCAAGCATAGTCAAAACAATGGGCATCGCAGTCGATATGTTACAGGAATCTGATACGTGTTTTCATGGCATTGTTCTAACCTTGCCAGCATACCCTCTCGGCAGGATCTACTTGAATGTAGTCTTCGGAAACCTGACAATTTCAGGAGGGAGAGGCTCGAGTTTGAGGTAGTAAATTGGAAATCACAGTACCATGCTATCCTTGGAAGATCAGCTTACGCCAAATTCATGGTCGTGCCTCACTATGCGTATTTAAAGCTCAATATGCCAGGCAACAACGGGACCAATATCACGGTTCACGGAAGCTTCTCTCGTTCAGATAATTGTGACCGAGAGTTCAGAAGATTGCCGCTAAGTTTGGGATAAAGCAGGAAGTAAAAACTATGGAATTTATTCCCAAACAGTTAGCTCTTGAAAACAAGGAATCTAAACTTAAAGAGAAGCAAGAAGACGAAGAAACAACCCGATGATCCTGCAATGCTAGTACCAACTGCCAAAGCTTCGACATCAGTCGTTAGAGCCTCAGCAGAAGGCACTAACCCTTTGGCAGCAATTGCCAATGCCTCTACAGAAACTATCGGCACCGCCCAGGAAACCATCAGCACCTCACCAGACGTCAGCCAAACAAAGGAAGACCCTCCTCTTACGTAAGAAGACGAGCAGTGGCATACACCTTTACTTTTCACATCATTTTTATTTTCAATAAGGCTTTTTAAGCCATAGCAATTTAGCTTATCTTATCGTTACAGACTTATTAATAAAGTTTAAAGTTTTATCTATGCAAGAATTCAATTGATTCGGGACACCCGACAAATTTTTCAAGATCTTAGAAAATATTAATACAGTAAGCGAACCCGATAAAAAAGATCGGGAGCCACCTATACTGTTTATACTCAAAGATTTTCATCTAAGCCTCAGAGAACATACGAGTGCTGCAATTGATGATAATCCAAGGGTCCTTGAAAAATATGATAAAAATACACATCGTTTTTTGTCAAAGCCTCAGGGAACATGCGACCGCTGCAAATAAAGGGGACGATACAAATCAAGAAAGGCCCATGCCAGTACATCGAACAGAGTGTACTAAGAGCTACGGAGTCGATAATGCGCATAGTTCCCTCGATTTACTCGGGGCTGCTGCCGACAAAATTTAAAAATACGCTTTTGGTTATAGCAAAGTTGCAATTGCTACGGGTCCTTTGGACCTGCAACATGACCTGATCACTCAAAAAGTTTGCTGCCGATACTATACAAATTACAAAGCATCATAATACCGATGCTAAAGAGACTAGCACAAAACCTGCAACTTAGTCAACAAAATATTTCAAAAAAATTGCCTCAGGCATTTGTAGACAATCGTACAAAGCAATGATACTTTTTCAAAAGTGATAAAGTCATCAATTCCAAAGATCTGCTCATCTCATAAGCATTGATACGTATATGAAGAAAAATTCAAGATTGAGGTGAATAAGTTACATCGTACACGCGAATAAACTTGCACCCAAGGTACCCAAATATTCAAGTATGATGAATCATCAGCAAAGTAATTTACAACAATTGTATCGATTACAACTGAAGATCAATAGTATCAAAGCTATTCATGAGGAGCCTCGACTGCATAGTTTGCTTTGGAACTAATCTACTATGCATTGTGACTAGTCTTAAGAAAAAAGTCATCTTCATGGTACCGTAAATGCAAATGTCTTATGAGCTCCTTTCGATCTAATGGTTCATAATCATATGTGCACAAGGGATTAGAGCATCTCCACCGGCGCCCCCGATAGTGGCCCCGATAGCTATTTAGGGGCCGGGAGCGAAAATGGGCTCGCACCGGCGCCCCCCAAACGCCGCCGGCCAATTTTCGAGCCCCATAGAATTGCCGACAACCCCGTGCCAGCCCCTTAACCAAGGGCGCGAATCGGGCGCGCCGGCGCCTTGCGATGATGAATTTTTTGGGCGTGGGAGCCGCCTGTCAGTGACGCCAGGGCACCGCGCGGGATATTTTACCGCGACGACGCCTAGCCGAAAATTCTCCCGCCATGGTGACATAGGTATCCCCAATGGACCTGCCGAAGATAGTACCCGGGGTTTATTGAAGGCCCACGACCCGAAGTTTATGAAGCCCGGAAGCCCAATTAAGAGTTAGTTTGGAAAGATAGAGTTGTATTAGGAATAATGACTTGTAACTATTACGGGACGAACTCAAAGAGTCTCCCGGACTTTGTAACTTGTACATCACGAAACCCTCGACTCCACCTCCTATATAAGGGGGAGTCGAGGGAGAAAGAAGGGATCGATTTCATTGTCAACACAACCCTAGTTTTCTAGCAGTCGAGTACTTTTCCGGCTGAACCCTCGAGATCTACTTGCCCTCTACTTCCAACTAAAACCCTAGTCTACAATCCGTAGGCATTGAAAAGTCGATACCTTGTCAATTGGCGCCGTCCGTGGGAATTAGAGGCGACAAGGAGCTGATCTCGATGGCACGCTCAACATCGTCGACGTCTTCGGTGGCAAGCAACGCGTTGGACAGAGGTAAACAGATAGAAACCGGCCTAGTCGATTTTGTTCCTCACCCGCCATCCCGTTTGGATGCATATGCGTATCTGGAGGAGCCTATGGAGATGACGTTCGGAAAGTTCCACTTCCGCGTCGGAAAAGAGGGATCACATCGTCTCGAGGTTCCGATTTCATCGGGATCATCGGCGGTCGGTTCCGATCTTTCGGAATCATCGTTCGAGATGGGCGACGAGGAGATTTCGCCGCCACGCTTCGTCAAGACTGCAGAAAGCGAAAAACTCGCCAAGATCTTCGGCAGCATGTCCTTCGAGTCGTCTGCGGACTCCAATATAAGCAGCGACTCAGAAAGCGTCGACAACTTCAACTTCCTCGACAGATCCACTTCTGTCAGGGAGGTCTTCGCCGATCTATATGACGGTGTCACCAATCCCGACGAAACTCAAACTTCAAAATATCATCAAATCTACGCGATTGGAGAAGCAAGTCGCCCACAAGAACAAACATCAGAGGCCTTCGTACATCGATCCCGTTGATCTTACGCGAGGCTTGGGAACCAAATATTTCAGACCTGCAACATGACAGATGGTACAATTTCCGCAAGCAGTTTGGGACAGAGTCGCAAGAGCTATTGATGGCACAGAACCAATGACCATAACCGCCACAGCTGAAGAGTTGCAAGCATACCAATATAGACTCGCCCCTGCTAGACGAGAACTTGAAAAACAGAAAGCTGAGCTGGATAGGAGGCAAGCCGCGGCTTCCGAGTCAAGCAGGCGAAGAGCTAAGTTGAGTCGACAATCAGGCACTTAGGGAGGAGATAGTCACAGAGCAGCTCGTAATAGGGCAAGGTCTCGGCTGCAACATATACCTGAAGCCGAGAGGGAAAACCTAGTCCAGAACCTCGACATGTCCTTTATGTCGATATACACGAGGGGGGATATTATTCCAAAGACACCAGAAGCTGGATATATGGCGACACAAGCTTTCATCCTGGCGTCCAGACCACCTCCCGAAGATCCAAGAGAAGCACTGTATAACATGGCCATGGCAGGAGTTGGAGCCATGGGAACAACGTTCGCAAGTACAAGCACGCCTCCCGAAGGATCTGCAAGGCAAAATAGTCCATGACCTACCGTAGTAGTGCAAGACCCTCCGAGAACGAGTGGGGAAAGAGAAACAACGACACAAGCAAGGGTTGACAGAGCGCGGCAAGAAAGAAGAGAACGTCGGCACTGACCAGAGGTTGACGAAGAGGATATGTGCGGGCTCCCGTGCTTTACGAGGCGAGTTCGTAAAACTCGGGTTCCATCCGGGTTTAAGTTACCCGATAATTACAAAAAAAATTGATGGCCTGCAAGATCCCGAGGATTGGTTAATCGACTACCTGGAGACGGTGAAATTAATGGGTGGAACTAGAGCAACAGCCATGCAAAGCATCCAAGTGCACTTGAGAGGAGCCGCACGGTCATGGATAAAAAAGTTGCCTCCTGGTTCCATCGACGGCTGGGAAAGTTTCGAGAATATATTTGTGAAAAACTTCCGATTGAGCGGTAACCATGTTTCTGGGGACGCCATCAACTGTTACACCTTTGTTGAATATCATGTGAGTTGCTATGCATGTTCGTCTTGTCTGAAGTAAGGGTGATTTATCATGATTAAACGGTTTGAGTATGCATATTGTTAGAGAAGAACATTGGGCCGCCAACCAAAGCCATGTATCATGGTGGAAGTTTCAGTTTGGACATTAATCCTCAATCTCTTATGAGAATATTATCTGTTGTTGAATGCTTAAGCATTAAAGAGGAGTCAATTATCTCGTTTTCTATGTTGTCCCGTATGGATGTCCTCAAGTTGAGATTTATCAAAAACGAGAAATCAAATGCGATCTATCTCCTTGGACCTTTGTACAGGTGGCATAGAGGTACCCCTTTGTGACACTTGGTTGAAACATATGTAATGCAATGATAATCCATGGAAATCCGAGCTAATTAGGACAAGGTGCGAGCACTATTGGTATTCGATGCATGAGGCTTGCAACTTATAGGAGGTTTTATGCATAACACATATGAATTATTACTACCGTTGACAAAATTGTTTCCATGTTTTCAAAATAAAAAGCTCTAGCACATGAGTAATCCTCGCTTCCTCTGCGAAGGGCCTTTCTTTTACTTTATGTTGAGTCAGTTTACCTACTTCTTTCTATCTTAGAAGCAAACACTTGTGTCAAATGCGTGCATTGATTCTTACATACTTGCTTATTTGCATTCATCATATTACTTTGTGTTGAAAATTATCCATGAGATATACATGTTGAAAGTTGAAAGCAACCGCCGAAACTTAAATCTTCCTTTGTATTGCTTCAAAACCTTCTATTAAGAATCTATTGCTTTATGAGTTAACTCTTATGCAAGACTTATTGATGCTTGTCTTGAAAGTACTATTCATGAAAAGTCTTTGCTATATGATTCAGTTGTTTAGTCATTATCTTTACCATTGCTTTGAATCACTTCATTCATCTCATATGCTTTACAATAGTATTGATCAAGATTATGATAGTAGCATGTCACTTCAGAAATTATCCTTGTTATCGTTTACCTACTCGAGGGCGAGTAGGAACTAAGCTTGGGGATGCTTGATACGTCTCAAACGTATCTATAATTTCTTATGTTCCATGCTAGTTATATGACAATACTCACATGTTTTATATACACTTTACATCATTTTGATGCATTTTCCGGCACTAACCTATTAACAAGATGCCGAAGCGCCAGTTCCTGTTTTCTGCTGTTTTTGGTTTCAGAAATCTTACACAGGAAATATTCTCGGAATTGGACGAAACAAAAGCCAACGGTCTTATTTTCCACGGAGCCTTCCAGAAGTCTGAAGAGGAGACGAAGAAGGGCGACGAGGCGGCCACACCCTAGGGGGCGCGGCCCCACCCCTGGCCGCGCCGCCCTATGGGGTGGGCCCCTCGAGCGTCCCCCGACTCTGCCCCTTTGCCTATTTATTCTCTATGTCGCAAAAACCCTAGTACCGAGAGCCACGATACGAGAAAACATACTGTGACGCCGTCGCCGCCAATCCCATCTCGGGGATTCAGAGATCGCCTCCGGCACCTCGCCGGAGAGGGGAATCATCACCGGAGGACTCTACATCATCATGCCCGCCTCCGGATTGATGCGTGAGTAGTTCATCCTTGGACTATGGGTCCATAGCGATAGCTAGATGGTTGTCTTCTCCTCTTGTGCTATCATGTTTAGATCTTGTGAGCTGCCTATCATGATCAAGATCGTCTATTTGTAATGCTACATGTTGTGTTTGTTGGGATCCGATGAATATGGAATAGTATGTCAAGTTGATTATTGATCTATCATATATGTGTTGTTTATGATCTTGCATGCTCTCCGTTGCTAGTAGAGGCTCGGCCAAGTTGATACTTGTAACTCCAAGAGGGAGTATTTATGCTCGATAGTGGGTTCATGCCTCCATTGAATCCGGGACGATGACGAGTGAAAGTTCTAAGGTTATGGATGTGCTGTTGCCACTAGGGATAAAACATCAATGCTTTGTCTAAGGATATTTGTGTTGATTACATTACGCACAGTACTTAATGCAATGTTTGCAACTTAATACTGGAAGGGGTGCGGATGCTAACCCGAAGGTGGACTTTTTTAGGCATAGATGCATGCTGGATAGCGGTCTATGTTCTTTGTCGTAATGCCCTAAGTAAATCTCATAGTAGTCATCATGATATGTATGTGCATTGTTATGCCATCTCTATTTGTCAATTGCCCAACCGTAATTTGTTCACCCAACATGCTATTTATCTTATTGGAGAGACACCACTAGTGAACTGTGGACCCCGGTCCATTCTTTTACATCTGAAATACAATCTACTGCAATCTCTGTTCTCTCGTTGTTCTTCACGAGCAAACATCATTCTCCACACCATACGTTTAATCCTTTGTTTACAGCAATGCCGGTGAGATTGACAACCTCACCTGTTAAGTTGGGGCAAAGTATTTTGGTTGTGTTGTGCGGGTTCCACGTTGGCGCTAGAATCCCCGGTGTTGCGCCGCACTACACTCCTTCACCAACAACCTTCACGTGGCCTTCATCTCCTACTCGGTTCGATAAACCTTGGTTTCTTACTGAGGGAAACTTGCTGCTGTACGTATCACACCTTCCTCTTGGGGTTCCCAACGGGCGTGTGCTTCACGCGTCATCAAGCTAATTTCTGGCGCCGTTGCCGGGGAGATCAAGACACTGTTGACGGTCAGAAACCCCCTGGCGGGCAGAGACGGTCAACACGGTAGAGCCGGGAACAACTAGGGCTGCGGCTGGCCCCAGTCCCTCAGAGCGACGGCCCGCAAAGCCTCCTGGTCGCACGCGCCGATGCCAATTGCAAGGGCGTGCCACCCGACCTATACCTGGTCGGGAAGGTGTGGATGATGCCTCGCTTAGTTTCCTGCATGGCATACACGTAAACATTAAATACGAGCCTCGATCGGCTCTCGGGTTATCCCCGTGAATCGGCTCAAAGAGCCGATCCACCCATGATCCGGACAAGGTGTCCGAATATATGGTGGTCCTGCTTGATCAAGATGAAGCTAATGAGATCTACGACGATTTAGGGTTTTCACCGCATAATCGGATCATCCTACTCACGATTGGGCCTCGCGCTCGTGCACGGTGACCGTAAGCCGATCCTAGACAGGGCCTAAAAACCAACACGAGGTTGATCCCCGGAACATCCTTTCTAGGGCTAGCAAACGCCACCCTACACGCCGCTGGATCCTCCAACCCTTTGTAAGGCCTAACTATTGCGGATGTTAAACTAATCCTTGATGAGACAAGGAGCAACCGTAACGGATCAGATCTACTAAACTATGATCAAGCGGGGTGCCGCCCCTACACCTAAGATAGGTGTAAGGGCGGCTAGATGTGCAAGGGTCGCATAACGAAAGCATGTAATTCGAAGAACAATGCTAACCCTAACACATCTAAGATAACTACGTTGCTCGCCATCAAAAAGGCTTCGATGACGAGCAACGCATGAACAACGTGGGCAGGCTTGTGCTGCCTAGATCGCAAGATGCGATCTAGGCAGCATGGTGCTTACCGGAGAAACCCTCGAGACGAAGGAGTTGGCGATGCTCCGAGATTTGTTTGTGGTTGAACGTTGGTTGTTGTTTATTCCATAAACCCTAGATACATATTTATAGTCCAAGCGGACTTTCTAATGTGGGGCGTGCACCAAACCGTGCACGAGTAAGATTCTAACTTCTAAACTAAGATGCGATCTAATATGTTACGTATACATGGGCAATTAAGCCCAACTTGGTATAAAAGGCCGATTCACGTATTTCTTCCATGTATATTCTTCAAGTCCATCTTGATCGCGGCCCACCTCTCGACTCGGTCAAATTCTGGTGATAACACATGCCCCCTGGTTTTGGAAATGACATTTCCAAAATCATTATGCTCTTCTTTCGTCGGGTCATGTCGTGGCGAGAGCAGAACTGCCGCAGAATCTTCCATCATTACGCCTCGCCTCCTGGGCTTCTCTGTATGAATTGACAATCTCAGCATCACACCCTCGAGAACCGTCATGGCATTAAATCTCCACTTCACTCTTTTTATTTATCTTTGCCAAACGGTTCACCGCTCCATCCCCTTGCTCTGCTCTGTTCACCAAACCAAAAACCCTTCTCCCCTGCAGCCATGTCTTCCTCTTCCTCCTCCGCTTCAGGCCTCTCTCTCCAACCGTCGCCGAAGAACAAGGCAGAGGACGATCCCCGCTCCGGGCGAACCCCATCTCCTCCGACAAGGAGAAGAAAGGAGGAGAAGCGGAGAGGACCAAGGCCTCCCTCCGCCAGGCTTCCGCCGAAGAAGCGCTCCCGCATGTGTGCGGACAGCGAGGACGACGATGACGACGAGGAAGAAGAAGATGAGGAGGAGGAAGATGATTCCTCCTCCTCCGCTGGGTATCCTCCAACGAAGCACTTCCGCAGCTGGGCGGATAGCGAGGATGATGATGATGACGAGGAGGAGGAGGAAGCTCCAGCCGACGGCCGGGGCAGCAGCGGCGAGGAGCTTCTCGGGAGCAGCGCCGACGACCTCGACGACGGCGATGATGAGGACAGCGACGACTAGTAGGGTAGGACTAGCGAGGTGGCAGCACTAGGCACCGCATCCCTCTTTTGAGAGCCATCGGCTCTTCTTGTAAAGCCGCTCCTTTGAATTAATGAGAATTGTTCTTCCAATTTCTCCTTTCATTAATCCAATTTCCATCCTCCCGCTTGCCACACCAAGACCGATAGCAACGAATCGGACTATTATTGTTTTTCTTGACCGTGGCGTTTTGCAGTCCCGTAATCGATGACTCGTTCATCGGCTAATTTGAGAAACCCGGTCTCTTCCTTTTTTTGCAAGACCAAGCACGGTCCAAACCTCGTACAAGACGACGGCTTTTCCTTCCCAGTTCCTCCCTGAGAAGATCATGATGCAGTGACAGCGAGGTAACTCCAATCGGCTCTCAAAAAGAGAGCACCTCCCAAGTTAGCGGCCCTCCGAGCCTTAGTCAAGGCGAGAAAGGTAGCGAAATAGTCAATCAGGTCGCCATTGACCTCACGCCACAATGCAGAGCCAGCCGATTCCAACAAAATCGGCTCCCCAGAGTAGAGAACCTTCAGGGTGAGCTGCCCCCCGAGCTTTTCAGTCTACTCCTTGCGCCTCGTCCAGGCTGCTCTTGGCATTGCTCTTGAAGAGAGGATCCGAGCCCTTAAACTACTCCATTGAGGAGTTCTTCCATTAAAATCTCCCTTCGTGCTCCATTGACCCTCTGATCGTAACAGTTATTCCTCTTGAGTCGATCGCCATGCATCGGCTTTTACATCCTTAAGTCGATGTCCGCCGCATCGGCTCGTGCTTAAAAATTTCGAATTTTCAGAATTTTTACGGCCGACTTGTGCATCGGCCCCCATACTTCAATACCCATCACCAAAGGATGAGACGCTTCCATTGCATATCCTCGTGTTTTATCCACTGGTGGCCCCCGAGCCGATTCTGTCAAGAGAATTGATGGTATCGGCTCTGTTGGATAACATGTTGAACCCAGGCAGAATGGTTGGTGAGGATAATTTTGGCCGATTGCCGGAATCGGCCTCCACGTTGCTTGCTCGGTGAAGGTTTTGTAATGTCCCTTCATAAATTTTTTGGGGCCGATCACAAGGATCAGCCTCGCCGCGTTTGCTCATTGACGTGCTCTTGCTACTCGTTCGAGCCGGTAGATAAAACCAGCCCAATCTCTCGACTTTATCATGTTGGTGCGCTTGCCGTCGCCCACCTTGAGTGCATCGTGTAATCGTGGAGCGCTAAGCTTTGTCGGAAGAACGAGCACCATGTTTGTGCCAGCCGATGTTTCATCATCGGCTTTCCTTTGCTTGGGGCGCCACTCCATTTTCCGTGGGCGACCCTCTTCATCCAGGGTTCGCTGAACCTTCGCAGCCGCGATCAGGCCTTGCCTTCCTCAATGTATGCAAGTATAACCTCTCGGCTTCTTCCGAGCCGCGCAATCGTTGAACCCTGCGTTTCGGGAACGGGCCGAGTCCATCAGGGCACCACCTTGGCCGGTGATACCTGTCTTCTTCTTCTCCCTCGTCTTCTGAATCTTCGAGATCTTTCAACCGAGGGGACTCAGCTCGTTTGCTCTGTGGCGGGAGAGGCCCTAAGCGCTCGAACACGGACACGTTGGCTGCCTCCTTCTTCTTCCGGTTGCATTCTGGGCAATTGCCGATTGTTGGCAATCGGCTCATTCCTGAATCCCAGCAGTGCCTGAAGAAGGGACAATCCCAGTGCTTGTCCTCGTCGTCTCGCTCCCTTGCCTTTTCCTTGGCACAACGCTCGTGCTCCTCCTCACCGCGATTATGCCGACGATGTCTTCGGCTTCTCTAGCCAGACGATCTCTTTCATCATCATCGCTGGACCGTCGGCGTTGGTCGTACTGACTCACATACTTGTTGAGGAGGTGATCAGAGAGAGGTCGCTGATATCTTATGTTTTTCACCTCTCCCTCTGTGACGTAGAGCTTGCCGTCTTGGCGGAGCCGATCGCGTGGAGCGGCTTCCTCTGTATCTTTGCTATGAGAGCAGCTACCCTCATCTCCATCCTCGCCAGCGTGGTGTCCAAGATCTGCCATATTGATTTTGCACGAGAAATCCGGCTGGCACCCTCCATGGTAAGTATACTCCACCATGTTTACGGCGGGGAAGGGGTGTGTGTCGACCTTCATGGCGTATTGGTTGAAAATCAACCGTCCGTTTTCTATCGCCATTTGGATTCGCTGCCGCCACACCCTGCAGTCGTTGGTGGTGTGGGTGAACGTGTTATGCCACTTGCAGTATGGCTTTCCGTTCAGCTCTTGCACCGTGGGGATCTTGTGGCCTTCGGGTACCTTTATATGCTTCTCCGTGAGTAAGAGATCAAAAATCTGCTCCGTCTTGGTCACGTCGAAGTCGAACCCTTTGGAGGGCCTTGTGGCTTCACCCATTTGCAGGTCACGGGGCACTGTCGCTCGAGTCCATTCCGCCACCGCTACCTCCCCGATCTCCCGCAGCACCTTCATCCTCGTCCGCCTCAACCAGGGTCACCGCACGCTTGAATTTGTCCCGGTAAACATCCGGGTGGCGCCGCTCATATGCCGACAGACTTCGCACCATGTGCGCCAATGAAGGGTAGTCCGCTTGGGAGGCCACGTCCTTAATCGATGATGAGAGACCCACCACCGCCAACTCGACCGCTTCTTTTTCACTTATATGAGCCGAAAAGCATCGGTTCCTAATGGTCCCGAAGCGCTGGACGTATTCGACACTCGTTTCCCCGCGCTTCGTCGTACTTGCGCCGGATCGGCAATACCAACATCGGAAGCCTCCCGAGTGATACTCGCTCATGGAACTGCTCTTCCAACTGCTTCCAAGTCCGGATGGAGTTCGGTGGCAGCGATGTGTACCACCCGAAAGCCGATCCTATGAGGGACTGTGCGAAGAACCTCACGCGCAACTCGTCTGATGCTGAGATCGTGCCCAGCTGTGCCAAATACCGGCTCACATGCTCGATGGAGCTGGAACCATCTGATCCACTAAACTTCGTGAAGTCCGGGAGCCGATATTTGGGTGGTAGCGGGATCAGTTCGTAGTCGTTGGGGTACGGCTTGGTGTAGCCGAACGTCTTCCTTTTCGGCATCATGCCGAACCGATCTTCGGAATTGCACAAATCTGATCCGCCGTGATGGCTGAAGGTGTCGAACCCCGAGGATTCGCCGGGTGGCATACTTAACCAGCCATGCTTGCTTTTCCGGCTCTAAGCCAACTTCGGGAGCTGGGCTTTGGAGGTTTGTCGGAGTGGCGTACTTAGCTAGCCACGATTGCTTTTCGGGATCGGCTCCCGACGTTCCTCCTGCCGTTCCGGAGGCCCCCGATATTGCAGCCCGGTTCGAGAGTGCCCGTGCGTTGCAGTCCCGGTACGTATGCGCACGCGTATCCGTGCGGGATCTCCTTGGGTGCCTCGGGTAGGAATTGGTAGTCACCGAGATCACCACCAATCTTGTAGACGACGTATGCCGATGAGTTCGGCAGCTCCGGTGCTGCCCATGCGAACGGCCGGGGCCGGAGTGGCATCTCTCCCTTGAAAGTCCCCGCAGCTGGTCCCGACGGAGAATACCGGTGGCTCATGACTTCTTGGACGACACGCGAGCGACACGCTCCAAAGTGTTCACCGAGCTCTCGCAGTGGCGGTGCAGCGAATGAGCCACCATGTAATTGATCTCCCGCCGCAGCGACCTGGTGCGTTCTTCTGACGGGGCGGACAGATCCACTCCATCGAGTGCGCCTTCAGGTGTGAAACCCTTCCACCTGACGCCATGGGAGCGGGTTCGGTGGAAAGAGCCGATGAGTTCGGCTTCGAGGACCGCCTTGATTTCGTCATGTTTCTTCTTGAGCTCATCGAGCGGATCCTCGTACTTGACCGGAGTGCCTTCCGCCATCTCGGATGCGGACGGCGATGTGGTGGATGTCGAAGGTTGTCCCACCGGCGTGCCGGAATGTGTTGACGGTCGAAACCCCCGGCGGGCAGAGACGGTCAACACGGTAGAGCCGGGAACAACTAGGGCTGCGGCCGGCCCCGGTCCCTCGCAGCGACGGCCCGCAAAGCCTCCTGGTCGCACGCGCCGATGCCAATTGCAAGGGCGTGCCACCTGACCTATACCTGGTCAGGAAGGTGTGGATGATGCCTCGCTTAGTTTCCTGCATGGCATACACATAAACATTAAATACGAGCCTCGATCGGCTCTCGAAGTTATCCCGTGAATCGGCTCAAAGAGCCGATCCACCCATGATCCGGACAAGGTGTCCGAATATATGGTGGTCCTGCTTGATCAAGATGAAGCTAATGAGATCTACGACGATTTAGGGTTTTCACCGCATAATCGGATCATCCTACTCACGATTGGGCCTCGCGCTCGCGCACGGTGACCGTAAGCCGATCCTAGACAGGGCCTAAAAACCAACACGAGGTTGATCCCCGGACATCCTTTCTAGGGCTAGCAAACGCCACCCTACACGCCGCTGGATCCTCCAACCCTTTGTAAGGCCTAACTATTGCGGATGTTAAACTAATCCTTGATGAGACAAGGAGCAACCGTAACGGATCAGATCTACTAAACTATGATCAAGCGGGTGTCGCCCCTACACCTAAGATAGGTGTAAGGGCGGCTAGATGTGCAAGGGTCGCATAACGAAAGCATGTAATTCGAAGAACAATGCTAACCCTAACACATCTAAGATAACTACGTTGCTCGCCATCAAAAAGGCTTCGATACGAGCAACGCATGAACAACGTGGGCAGGCTTAGGCTGCCTAGATCGCAAGATGCGATCTAGGCAGCATGGTGCTTACCGGAGAAACCCTCGAGACGAAGGAGTTGGCGATGCGCCGAGATTTGTTTGTGGTTGAACGTTGGTTGTTGTTTATTCGATAAACCCTAGATACATATTTATAGTCCAGCGGACTTTCTAATGTGGGGCGTGCACCAAACCGTGCACGAGTAAGATTCTAACTTCTAAACTAAGATGCGATCAAATATGTTACAGATACATGGGCAATTAAGCCCAACTTGGTATAAAAGGCCGATTCACGTATTTCTTCCATGTATATTCTTCAAGTCCATCTTGATCGCGGCCCACCTCTGACTCGGTCAAATTCTGGTGATAACAGACACGCTGCAAGGGGAGTCTCTCACATCCAATCTCTTTACTTTTTTTTATTGTCTTGCTTTACTTTATTTTATTTTCTGTCTTGTTTGCTTTCTTTATATCAAAAACACAAAAAAAAAAATTAGTTACTTGCATTTACTTTATTTAGTTTGCTTTACTTATTTTTATTACTGTTAAAATGAATACTCCTGAGAACACTAAGTTGTGTGATTTCACTAGCAGCAATAATAATGATTTTATATGCACTCATATTGCTCCTCCTGCTACTACAGCAGAATTTTATGAAATTAAACCTGCTTTACTAAATCTTGTTATGAGAGAGCAATTTTCTCGTGTTAGTTCCGATGATGCTCGCTGCCCATCTTAATAATTTTGTTGAACTTTGTGAAATGCAAAAGTATAAGGATGTAGATGGAGACATTATAAAACTGAAATTGTTTCCTTTCTCCTTAAAAGGAAGAGCTAAAGATTGGTTGCTATCTTTGCCTAAGAATAGTATTGATTCATGGACTAAATGTAAAGATGCTTTCATTGGTAGATATTATCCTCCTCCTAAAATTATATCTTTAAGAAGTAGCATTATGAATTTTAAGCAATTGGATAATGAACATGTTGCCCAAGCATGGGAAAGAATGAAATCTTTGGTAAAGAATTGCCCTACCCATGGACTAACTACTTGGATGATCATCCAAACCTTTTATGTAGGATTGAATTTTTCTTCACGGAACCTATTGGATTCAGCTGCTGGAGGTACTTTTATGTCCATCACTTTGGGTGCCGCAACAAAGCTTCTTGATGATATGATGATCAACTACTCTGAATGGCACACTGAAAGGACATAGCGCCAATGTTTTATCCCTAGTGGCAACAGCACAACACAACCTTAGAACTTTCTGTCACTGTCCCAGGTGTCAATGCAGGCATGAACCCACTATCGAGCATAAATACTCCCTCTTGGAGTTAAAAGCAAAAACTTGGCCAGAGCCTCTACTAGTAACGGAGAGCATGCAAGATCATAAACAACATATATGTAATAACTTGATAATTAACATAACATGGTATTATCTATCCATCGGATCCCGACAAACACAACATAGAGTATTACAGATAGATGATCTTGATCATGTTAGGCAGCTCACAAGATCAAACAATGAAGCACAATGAGGAGAAGACAACCATCTAGCTACTGCTATGGACCCATAGTCCAGGGGTGAACTACTCACTCATCACTCCGGAGGCGACCATGGCGGTGTAGAGTCCTCCGGGAGATGAATCCCCTCTCCGGCAGGGTGCCGGAGGAGATCTCCGTAATCCCCCGAGATGGGATCGGCGGCGGCGGCGTCTCGCAAGGTTTTCCGTATCGTGGTTTTTCCGCCTCAGGGGTTTCGCGACGGAGGCTTTAAGTAGGCGGAAGGGCAGAGTCGGGGGGCTGACGATGGGCCCACACCACAGGGCGGCGCGGGCCCCCCCTTGGCCACGCCGCCTTGTGGTCTGGCCACCTCGTGGCCCCACTTCGTATGCTCTTCGGTCTTCTGGAAGGTTCGTGGCGAAATAGGCCCCTGGGTCTTCGTTTCGTCCAATTCCGAGAATATTTTGTTACTAGGATTTCGAAACCAAAAACAGCAGTAAAACAACGAATCGGCACTTCGGCATCTTGTTAATAGGTTAGTTCCAGAAAATGCACGAATATGACATAAAGTGTGCATAAAACATGTAGGTATCATCAATAATATGGCATAGAACATAAGAAATTATTGATACGTCGGAGACGTATCACCCATCATCAAGTTTATGCTATCATCAACCCTCATACGGGAGTCGAGCTCTCCGAGGGCGAGCGCACCACACGCGTCAATCGTGATGGGCGACGCAATTTCGAAGCCAATGCCAGCAATGACGATAGCGCTTATACCATCACCGGGGAAGAGTGGGAGATAGCTCGCAACTCCATAGCCAATAACACTTGGATTCCCATCGGAGCTTCGGCAACTACCCTCAACGCATATCACGGAATCCTAGAGAAGAATCGGGTTCAGTTAGCAAATGAGCAAGCTGACCACAATCAGCGCCGGCAGGCAGCCATGAATCAAGCGAACGGTGAAGGGGTCTACCTTTCACATCGGAGCGCATCTCGCAACAATCATGGTCAGGGGGAGATTTCGATCATGAATCTCTCGCCTTTCAAAAGCCGATGCAAAGGAGATCATGTCGAATCTCTCCAACTCTTTCATGACTATGGACACGGCGGGCATGATCAGGCCCAAGACTGTCGAAGGAGCAACAACCAATCTCTTATTTGATCAACAACCAGCCAACATCCAATGATTCGATGGCACAAGCTCATCGGGCGCTTTGGAAAGTCTTGCGATCCTCGGAGACAAGCTCACCCCTAGAAAAGAGAAAACTACGCATCAAGATAGTGGATCTAAGCATCGCTCATCATCAAAAGATGTTCGCGATGACATTACACAGAGTAAGATTGACAAAGCTCGCCGTCGATGTGCTGCAAGACAAGGCTATGATAGCAACGATTCCGAAGAAACTCAAGAGCACGTTGGAGAACTCCGAGGTGCCGATTGTCCAAGCCACAAGACTCGGGAAGCGATGCCACCGAAGAGATTCAAGCCTACTCCTACTAAAGACGCCAAGTATGACGGTCACCAAGAGCCGAGGTCTTGGATAGACGATTATTTACAAACGGTGATCTTACACAAGGGAAACCAAGTAGCCGCGATGCAATGTCTACAACTTTATCTGAAAGATTCGGCACGAGCATGGCTGAAAGGTCTCCTGAAGGGATCCATTAGGTCCTACGAAGACTTGGTCAATGCCTTTGTAAAAATATTTCAGGCCACATACAAGAGGCTCGTAGGAATTGAAGAGTTGCGCCAGTGCCATCAGAAGTCGAAGGAATCAATGCGCACGTACATTGTATGTTTCACTAAACTTCTGAATGCTACGATTGACGCCTTCAGTGATGGAATCCGACGAAAATCCTACATCGAAGAACTCGGTCGGAAGAAGCCGAAGACTATTACCAAACTCATGGAAATTGCCAATAATTGGGCTGATGGAGAAGATCACGTGCGGAAGCCACGCCCGCGTAGTGACGACGAAGAAGATGACCAGAAGCACGATTCGTGTCATCGACGTGACCGCCGCAAAAAGAGAAGAGACCGTGGGTATGAACCTTCGGCGACACCAACATTGTAGCCGTAGGATACTCGAATCGACGTGACGATCGGTACTATGATCAGCCGCAGCGGCACGTACGCGACGATCGTCGGGATGGTAACCGCAGCGGTTCTGGAGGAAATCAAGGCAACTACCGGGAACGACCACCACGGGTCCCGGAGTTACCGTTTGCTGAGCAGTTAAATGCCCCTTGTTACATACACGCGTACATCGACCCGAAGGATAACACCAAAAAGTCGAGTCATCTGCTCAGGGACTGCCGACAGTTTCTTGATCTTCAGAAGTTTTATGAGTCGAATAAAGGGCAGGCGCAGCTCCCGAGCCCACCGCCGCCACCTCAGCATCAAGTTCAACAAGTTCAAACTTGTGCTTCCGACGAAGCTTTTCCTCCACCTCGGGGACAGATGAGCATGATCCATAGGACTAGTGTCTCCAGGAGGGAAATGAAAAAGGTTACGCAAGAAATCAATCTTGTGGAAGGCACCATGGCTAACGTCTAAGAATTCATCGACTGGTCTACGTAAAGCATCTTGTTCAAGAGGAGCCGATCACCCGATGTCTATTCCAAGACCGATACATGCAGCTTTGGCAGTCGAAGCACAAATCGGTGGGTTCAACATGAGCAAAGTATTCATGGACGGTGGAAGTGGATTGAATCTGATATTCGCAAGCATATTCAAAACAATGGGCATCGCAGTCGATATGTTACAGGAATCTGATACGTGTTTTCATGGCATTGTTCTAACCTTGCCAGCATACCCTCTCGGCAGGATCTACTTGAATGTAGTCTTCGGAAACCTGACAATTTCAGGAGGGAGAGGCTCGAGTTTGAGGTAGTAAATTGGAAATCACAGTACCATGCTATCCTTGGAAGATCAGCTTACGCCAAATTCATGGTCGTGCCTCACTATGCGTATTTAAAGCTCAAGATGCCAGGCAACAACGGGACCAATATCACGGTTCACGGAAGCTTCTCTCGTTCAGATAATTGTGACTGAGAGTTCAGAAGATTGCCGCTAAGTTTGGGATAAAGCAGGAAGTAAAAACTATGGAATTTATTCCCAAACAAGTTAGCTCTTGAAAACAAGGAATCTAAACTTAAAGAGAAGCAAGAAGACGAAGAAACAACCCGATGATCCCGCAATGCTAGTACCAACCGCCAAAGCTTCGACATCGGGCCGTTAGAGCCTCACAGAAGGCACTAACCCTTTGGCAGCAATTGCCAATGCCTCTACGTAAACTATCCGCACCGCCCAGAAACCATCAAGCACCTCACCAGACGTCGGCCAAACAAAGGAAGACCCTCCTCTTACGTAAGAAGACGAGCAGTGGCATACACCTTTACTTTTCACATCATTTTTATTTTCAATAAGGCTTTTTAAGCCATAGCAATTTAGCTTATCTTATCGTTACAGACTTATTAATAAAATTTAAAGTTTTATCTATGCAAGAATTCAATTGATTCGGGACACCCGACAAATTTTTCAAGATCTTAGAAAATATTAATACAGTAAGCGAACCCGATAAAAAAGATCGGGAGCCACCTATACTGTTTGTACTCAAAGATTTTCATCTAAGCCTCAGAGAACATACGAGTGCTGCAATTGATGATAATCCAAGGGTCCTTGAAAAATATGATAAAAATACACATCGTTTTTTGTCAAAGCCTCAGGGAACATGCGACCGCTGCAAATAAAGGGGACGATACAAATCAAGAAAGGCCCATGCCAGTACATCGAACAGAGTGTACTAAGAGCTACGGAGTCGATAATGCGCATAGTTCCCTCGATTTACTCGGGGCTGCTGCCGACAAAATTTAAAAATACGCTTTTGGTTATAGCAAAGTTGCAATTGCTATGGGTCCTTTGGACCTGCAACATGACCTGATCACTCAAAAAGTTTGCTGCCGATACTATACAAATTACAAAGCATCATAATACCGATGCTAAAGAGACTAGCACAAAACCTGCAACTTAGTCAACAAAATATTTCAAAAAAATTGCCTCAGGCATTTGTAGACAATCGTACAAAGCAATGATACTTTTTCAAAAGTGATAAAGTCATCAATTCCAAAGATCTGCTCATCTCATAAGCATTGATACGTATATGAAGAAAAATTCAAGATTGAGGTGAATAAGTTACATCGTACACGCGAATAAACTTGCACCCAAGGTACCCAAATATTCAAGTATGATGAATCATCAGCAAAGTAATTTACAACAATTGTATCGATTACAACCGAAGATCAATAGTATCAAAGCTATTCATGAGGAGCCTCGATCGCATAGTTTGCTTTGGAACTAATCTACTCGTGCATTGTGACTAGTCTTAAGAAAAAAGTCATCTTCATGGTACCGTAAATGCAAATGTCTTATGAGCTCCTTTCGATCTAATGGTTCATAATCATATGTGCACAAGGGATTAGAGCATCTCCACCGGCGCCCCCGATAGTGGCCCCGATAGCTATTTAGGGGCCGGGAGCGAAAATGGGCTCGCACCGGCGCCCCCCAAACGCCGCCGGCCAATTTTCGAGCCCCATAGAATTGCCGACAACCCCGTGCCAGCCCCTTAACCAAGGGCGCGAATCGGGCGCGCCGGCGCCTTGCGATGATGAATTTTTTGGGCGTGGGAGCCGCCTGTCAGTGACGCCAGGGCGCCGCGCGGGATATTTTACCGCGACGACGCCTAGCCGGAAATTCTCCCGCCATGGTGACATAGGTATCCCCAATGGACCTGCCGAAGATAGTACCCGGGGTTTATTGAAGGCCCACGACCCGAAGTTTATGAAGCCCTGAAGCCCAATTAAGAGTTAGTTTGGAAAGATAGAGTTGTATTAGGAATAATGACTTGTAACTATTACGGGACGAACTCAAAGAGTCTCCCGGACTTTGTAACTTGTACATCACGAAACCCTCGACTCCACCTCCTATATAAGGGGGAGTCGAGGGAGAAAGAAGGGATCGATTTCATTGTCAACACAACCCTAGTTTTCTAGCAAGTCGAGTACTTTTCCGGCTGAACCCTCGAGATCTACTTGCCCTCTACTTCCAACTAAAACCCTAGTCTACAATCTGTAGGCATTGAAAAGTCGATACCTTGTCAATTGGCGCCGTCCGTGGGAATTAGAGGCGACAAGGAGCTGATCTCGATGGCACGCTCAACATCGTCGACGTCTTCGGTGGCAAGCAACGCGTTGGACAGAGGTAAACATATAGAAACCGGCCTAGTCGATTTTGTTCCTCACCCGCCATCCCGTTTGGATGCATATGCGTATCTGGAGAAGCCTATGGAGATGACGTTCGGAAAGTTCCACTTCCGCGTCGGAAAAGAGGGATCACATCGTCTCGAGGTTCCGATTTCGTCGGGATCATCGGCGGTCGGTTCCGATCTTTCGGAATCATCGTTCGAGATGGGCGACGAGGAGATTTCGCCGCCACGCTTCGTCAAGACTGCAGAAAGCGAAAAACTCGCCAAGATCTTCGGCAAGCATGTCCTTCGAGTCGTCCGCGGACTCCAATATAAGCAGCGACTCAGAAAGCGTCGACAACTTCAACTTCCTCGACAGATCCACTTCTGTCAGGGAGGTCTTCGCCGATCTATATGACGGTGTCACCAATCCCGACGAAACTCAAACTTCAAAATATCATCAAATCTACGCGATTGGAGAAGCAAGTCGCCCACAAGAACAAACATCGCAGGCCTTCGTACATCGATCCCGTTGATCTTACGCGAGGCTTGGGAACCAAATATGTCGACTCGCAACATGACAGATGGTACAATTTCCGCAAGCAGTTTGGGACAGAGTCGCAAGAGCTATTGATGGCACGGAACCAATGACCATAACCGCCACAGCCGAAGAGTTGCAAGCATACCAATATAGACTCGCCCTCGCTAGACGAGAACTTGAAAAACGTAAAGCTGAGATGGATAGGAGGCAAGCCGCGGCTTCCGAGTCAAGCAGGCGAAGAGCTAAGTTGAGTCGACAATCAGGCACTTAGGGAGGAGATAGTCACAGAGCAGCTCGTAATAGGGCAAGGTCTCGGCTGCAACATATACCTGAAGCCGAGAGGGAAAACCTAGTCCAGAACCTCGACATGTCCTTTATGTCGATATACACGAGGGGGGATATTATTCCAAAGACACCGTGGCTGGATATATGGCGACACAAGCTTTCATCCCGGCGTCCGCACCACCTCCCGAAGATCCAAGAGAAGCACTGTATAACATGGCCATGGCAGGAGTTGGAGCCATGGGAACAACGTTCGCAAGTACAAGCACGCCTCCCGAAGGATCTGCAAGGCAAAATAGTCCATGACCTACCGTAGTAGTGCAAGACCCTCCGAGAACGAGTGGGGAAAGAGAAACAGCGACACAAGCAAGGGTTGACAGAGCGCGGCAAGAAAGAAGAGAACGTCGGCACTGACCAGAGGTTGACGAAGAGGATATGTGCGGGCTCCCGTGCTTTACGAGGCGAGTTCGTAAAACTCGGGTTCCATCCGGGTTTAAGTTACCCGATAATTACAAAAAAAATTGATGGCCTGCAAGATCCCGAGGATTGGTTAATCGACTACCTGGAGACGGTGAAATTAATGGGTGGAACTAGAGCAACAGCCATGCAAAGCATCCAAGTGCACTTGAGAGGAGCCGCACGGTCATGGATAAAAAAGTTGCCTCCTGGTTCCATCGACGGCTGGGAAAGTTTCGAGAATATATTTGTGAAAAACTTCCGATTGAGCGGTAACCATGTTTCTGGGGACGCCATCAACTGTTACACCTTTGTTGAATATCATGTGAGTTGCTATGCATGTTAGTCTTGTCTGAAGTAAGGGTGATTTATCATGATTAAACGGTTTGAGTATGCATATTGTTAGAGAAGAACATTGGGCCGCCAACCAAAGCCATGTATCATGGTGGAAGTTTCAGTTTGGACATTAATCCTCAATCTCTTATGAGAATATTATCTGTTGTTGAATGCTTAAGCATTAAAAAGGAGTCAATTATCTGTTTTCTATGTTGTCCCGGTATGGATGTCCTCAAGTTGAGATTTATCAAAAACGAGAAATCAAATGCGATCTATCTCCTTGGACCTTTGTACAAGTGGCATAGAGGTACCCCTTTGTGACACTTGGTTGAAACATATGTAATGCAATGATAATCCATGGAAATCCGAGCTAATTAGGACAAGGTGCGAGCACTATTGGTATTCGATGCATGAGGCTTGCAACTTATAGGAGGTTTTATGCATAACACATATGAATTATTACTACCGTTGACAAAATTGTTTCCATGTTTTCAAAATAAAAAGCTCTAGCACATGAGTAATCCCTCGCTTCCCTCTGCGAAGGGCCTTTCTTTTACTTTATGTTGAGTCGGCTTACCTACTTCTTTCTATCTTAGAAGCAAACACTTGTGTCAAATGCGTGCATTGATTCTTACATACTTGCTTATTTGCATTCATCATATTACTTTGTGTTGAAAATTATCCATGAGATATACATGTTGAAAGTTGAAAGCAACCGCTGAAACTTAAATCTTCCTTTGTATTGCTTCAAAACCTTCTATTAAGAATCTATTGCTTTATGAGTTAACTCTTATGCAAGACTTATTGATGCTTGTCTTGAAAGTACTATTCATGAAAAGTCTTTGCTATATGGTTCAGTTTGTTTAGTCATTATCTTTACCATTGCTTTGAATCACTTCATTCATCTCATATGCTTTACAATAGTATTGATCAAGATTATGATAGTAGCATGTCACTTCGAAATTATCCTTGTTATCGTTTACCTACTCGAGGGCGAGTAGGAACTAAGCTTGGGGATGCTTGATACGTCTCAAACGTATCTATAATTTCTTATGTTCCATGCTAGTTATATGACAATACTCACATGTTTTATATACACTTTACATCATTTTGATGCATTTTCCGGCACTAACCTATTAACAAGATGCCGAAGCGCCGGTTCTCGTTTTCTGCTGTTTTTGGTTTCGTAAATCTTACACAGAAATATTCTCGGAATTGGACGAAACAAAAGCCAACGGTCTTATTTTCCACGGAGCCTCGCCGTAAGTCCGAAGAGGAGACGAAGAAGGGCGACGAGGCGGCCACACCCTAGGGGGCGCGGCCCCACCCCTGGCCGCGCCGCCCTATGGGGTGGGCCCCTCGAGCGTCCCCCGACTCTGCCCCTTTGCCTATTTATTCTCTATGTCGCAAAAACCCTAGTACCGAGAGCCACGATACGAGAAAACATACTGTGACGCCGTCGCCGCCAATCCCATCTCGGGGGATTCAGGAGATCGCCTCCGGCACCCTGCCGGAGAGGGGAATCATCACCGGAGGACTCTACATAACCATGCCCGCCTCCGGATTGATACGTGAGTAGTTCATCCTTGGACTATGGGTCCATAGCAGTAGCTAGATGGTTGTCTTCTCCTCTTGTGCTATCATGTTTGGATCTTGTGAGCTGCCTATCATGATCAAGATCGTCTATTTGTAATGCTACATGTTGTGTTTGTTGGGATCCGATGAATATGGAATAGTATGTCAAGTTGATTATTGATCTATCATATATGTGTTGTTTATGATCTTGCATGCTCTCCGTTGCTAGTAGAGGCTCGGCCAAGTTGATACTTGTAACTCCAAGAGGGAGTATTTATGCTCGATAGTGGGTTCATGCCTCCATTGAATCTCGGGACGAGTGACGTGAAAGTTCTAAGGTTATGGATGTGCTCGTTGCCACTAGGGATAAAACATCAATGCTTTGTCTAAGGATATTTGTGTTGATTACATTACGCACGATACTTAATGCAATGTTTGCAACTTAATACCGGAAGGGGTGCGGATGCTAACCCGAAGGTGGACTTTTTTAGGCATAGATGCATGCTGGATAGCGGTCTATGTTCTTTGTCGTAATGCCCTAAGTAAATCTCATAGTAGTCATCATGATATGTATGTGCATTGTTATGCCATCTCTATTTGTCAATTGCCCAACTGTAATTTGTTCACCCAACATGCTATTTATCTTATTGGAGAGAAACCACTAGTGAACTGTGGACCCCGGTCCATTCTTTTACATCTGAAATACAATCTACTGCAATCTCGTTCTCTGTTGTTCTTCACAGGCAAACATCATTCTCCACACCATACGTTTAATCCTTTGTTTACAGCAAGCCGGTGAGATTGACAACCTCACTGTTAAGTTGGGGCAAAGTATTTTGGTTGTGTTGTGCGGGTTCCATGTTGGTGCCAGAATCCCTGGTGTTGCGCCGCACTACACTCCTTCACCAACAACCTTCACGTGGCCTTCATCTCCTACTGGTTCGATAAACCTTGGTTTCTTACTGAGGGAAACTTGCTGCTGTACGTATCACACCTTCCTCTTGGGGTTCCCAACGGGCGTGTGCTTCACGCGTCATCAAGCTAATTTCTGGCGCCGTTGCCGAGGAGATCAAGACACGCTGCAAGGGGAGTCTCTCACATCCAATCTCTTTACTTTTTTTATTGTCTTGCTTTACTTTATTTTATTTTCTGTCTTGTTTGCTTTCTTTATATCAAAAACACAAAAAAAAAATAGTTACTTGCATTTACTTTATTTAGTTTGCTTTACTTATTTTTATTACTGTTAAAATGAATACTCCTGAGAACACTAAGTTGTGTGATTTCACTAGCACCAATAATAATGATTTTATATGCACTCCTATTGCTCCTCCTGCTACTACAGCAGAATTTTATGAAATTAAACCTGCTTTACTAAATCTTGTTATGAGAGAGCAATTTTCTCGTGTTAGTTCTGATGATGCTGCTGCCCATCTTAATAATTTTGTTGAACTTTGTGAAATGCAAAAGTATAAGGATGTAGATGGAGACATTATAAAACTGAAATTGTTTCCTTTCTCCTTAAAAGGAAGAGCTAAAGATTGGTTGCTATCTTTGCCTAAGAATAGTATTGATTCATGGACTAAATGTAAAGATGCTTTCATTGGTAGATATTATCCTCCTGCTAAAATTATATCTTTAAGAAGTAGCATTATGAATTTTAAGCAATTGGATAATGAACATGTTGCCCAAGCATGGGAAAGAATGAAATCTTTGGTAAAGAATTGCCCTACCCATGGACTAACTACTTGGATGATCATCCAAACCTTTTATGCAGGATTGAATTTTTCTTCACGGAACCTATTGGATTCAGTTGCTGGAGGTACTTTTATGTCCATCACTTTGGGTGCCGCAACAAAGCTTCTTGATGATATGATGATCAACTACTCTGAATGGCACACTGAAAGGACTCCACAAGGTAAGAAGGTAAATTCTGTTGAAGAAACCTCTTCTTTGAGTGATAAGATTGATGTTATTATGTCTATGCTTGTTAATGGTAGATCGAATGTTGATCCTAATAATGTTCCTTTAGCTTCATTGGTTTCTCAAGAAGAGCATGTTGATGTGAACTTCATTAAAAATAATAATTTCAACAACAATGCTTATAGGAATAATTTTGGTAACAACTATAGGCCATATCCTTCTAATAATGGTAATGGTTATGGTAATTCTTATGGTAATTCTTACAACAATAGTAGGAGTGTACCCTCTGGTCTTGAAGTCATGCTTAAAGAATTCATTAGTACACAAACCGCTTTTAACAAATCTGTTGAGGAAAAGCTTGGTAAAATTGATGTTCTTGCTTCTAAGGTTGATAGTCTTGCTGCTGATGTTGATCTTTTAAAATTGAAAGTTATGCCTAATGAAGATAAAGATATTAAGTCATTTGCTACAGCAAACTCCATACAAGTTCGAATTAATTACAATATTAGATTGATGGCTGAATTGCGTGCTAGGTGGGAAAGAGAAGAAAAACTAGCTAAAGAGAATAATGTAGCTAAAGTTTGGACTATTACCACCACTAGTAATGTTGATGCTTCACATGTTGCTAAACCTCCTACTATCAATGGTAAAATAATTGGTGTTGGCAATGTTTCTACTCCTAGTACAAAGCGTGCAAAATTGCCTCAAACTGCTGAAACTGTTTGTGATAAAAGTGCTGAAATTTTTCAGAATATTGGGGACATTGATCCCATTGCTTTAGATCATAATGGTTTAGATTTTGATAATCGTCATATCTCTGAAGTTATTAAGTTCTTGCAAAAACTTGCTAGAAGTCCTAATGCTAGTGCTATAAACTTGGCCTTTACAAAACATATTACAAATGCTCTCATTAAAGCTAGAGAAGAGAAATTAAAACTTGAAACTTCTATTCCTAGGAAGTTAGAAGATGGTTGGGAGCCCATCATTAAAATGAAGGTCAATGATTTTGATTGTAATGTTTTATGTGATCTTGGTGCAAGTATTTCGTTATGCCTAAGAAACTCTATGATATGCTTGACTTGCCACCATTGAAATATTGTTATTTGGATGTTAATCTCGCTGATAATTCTATAAAGAAACCTTTGGGGAGGATTGATAATGTTCACATTACGGTTAACAATAACCTTGTCCCCGTTGATTTTGTTGTCTTGGATATTGAGTGTAATGCATCTTGTCCTATTATTTTGGGAAGACCCTTTGTTCGAACTGTTGGTGCTATTATTGATATGAAAGAAGAAAATATTAAGTATCAATTCCCTCTTAAGAAAGGTATGGAGCACTTCCCTAGAAAGAGAATGAAGTTACCTTTTGATTCTATTATTAGAACAAATTATGATGTTGATGCTTCATCTCTTGATGTTACTTGACTTACACTTTCTGCGCCTAGGTGAAAGGCGTTAAAGAAAAGCGCTTATGGGAGACAACCCATTATTTTATTTCTGCAATTTTTGTTTTATAATTGTGTCTTGGAAGTTGTTACTACTGTAGCAAACTCTTCTTATCTTTACTTTATTGCATTGTTGTGCCAAGTAAAGTCTTTGATAGTAAGGTTGATACTAGATTTGGATTTCTGCGCAGAAACAGATTTCTAGCTGTCACGAATTTGAGTAGATCTCTCTGTAGGAAACTCAGAAAAATCTGCGAAAAATCATGAGTAATCCTCAGATATGTACGCAACTTTCATTCAATATGAGTTTTTTCATCTGAGCATGTTAAGTGCCTCTAAAAAATTCGTCTTTACGGACTGTTCTGTTTTGACAGATTCTGCCTTTTATTTCACATTGCCTCTTTTACTGTGTTGAGTGGATTTCTTTGCTCCATTAACTTTCAGTAGCCTTGGGTAATGTCCAGAAGTGTTGAGAATGATTGTGTCCTCTCTGAACATGTGAATTTTTGATTATGCACTAACCCTCTAATGAGATTGTTTTGAGTTTGGTGTGGAGGAAGTTTTCAAGGGTCAAGAGAGGAGGATGATATAATATGATCAAGAAGAGTGAAAAGTCTAAGCTTGGGGATGCCCCCGTGGTTCATCCCTGCATATTTCAAGAAGACTCAAGCATCTAGGCTTGGGGATGCCCAAGGCATCCCCTTCTTCATCAACAACTTATCAGGTCACTTCTAGTGAAACTATATTTTTATTCCGTCACATCTTATGTGCTTTACTTGGAGCGTCTGTATGCTTTTATTTTTGTTTTTGTTTGAATAAACTCGGATCCTAGCATTCCTTGTGTGGGAGAAAGACACGCTCCGCTTTTTCATATTGAACACTGGTGTTCTTAGCTATACTTTTAATGTTCATGGCGAAGGTTGAAAACCGCTTCGTTCATTGCTATTTGGTTGGAAACAGAAAATACTTCATGTGGTAATTGGTATATGGTCTTGAATAATTTTATACTTGGCAATTGTTTTGAGCTCTCAAGTAGATCATGTTTAAGCTCTTGCATCATGTAGTTTGAACCTATTAGTGGAGAACTACCGTAGAGCTTGTTGAAATTTGGTTTGCATGATTGGTCTCTCTAAAGTCTAGATATTTTCTGGTAAAAGTGTTTGAACAACAAGGAAGATAGTGTAGAGTCTTATAATGCTTGCAATATGTTCTTATGTAAGTTTTGCTGTACCGGTTCATACTTGTGTTTGCTTCAAACAACCTTGCTAGCCAAAGCCTTGTACTGAGAGGGAATGCTTCTCGTGCATCCAAAACCTTGAGCCAAAACCCATGCCATTTGTGTCCACCATATCTACCTACTATGTGGTATTTTTCTGCCATTCCAAGTAAATTGCTTGCGTGCTACCTTTAAAATTTCATTCCTTGTCTTTGCAATATATAGCTCATGGGAAAGTAGCCTAAAAAACTATTGTGGTAAAGAATATGTCGCTTATGTATCTTATTTCTTATAAGTTGCTTTTTGAGCGGTAACCATGTTTCTGGGGACGCCATCAACTGTTACACCTTTGTTGAATATCATGTGAGTTGCTATGCATGTTCGTCTTGTCTGAAGTAAGGGTGATTTATCATGATTAAACGGTTTGAGTATGCATATTGTTAGAGAAGAACATTGGGCCGCCAACCAAAGCCATGTATCATGGTGGAAATTTCAGTTTGGACATTAATCCTCAATCTCTTATGAGAATATTATCTGTTGTTGAATGCTTAAGCATTAAAGAGGAGTCCATTATCTGTTTTCTATGTTGTCCCGGTATGGATGTCCTCAAGTTGAGATTTATCAAAAACGAGAAATCAAATGCGATCTATCTCCTTGGACCTTTGTACAGGTGGCATAGAGGTACCTGCTGGCGTGTAGTTGACGTGGGAGTTAGAAATATTTGTGGTGTAACTTTTCTTCAGTTCCCCGGCAACGGCGCCAGAAATTTGCTTGATGCGTGTAGCTGACACGTCCGTTGGGAACCCCAAGAGGAAGGTGTGATGCGCACAGCGGCAAGTTTCCCTCAGTAAGAAACCAAGGTTTAATCGAACCAGTAGGAGCCAAGAAGCACGTTGAAGGTTGATGGCGGCGGGATGTAGTGCGGCGCAACACCGGAGATTCCGGCGCCAACGTGGAACCCGCACAACACAACCAAAGTACTTTGCCCCAACGAAACGAGTGAGGTTGTCAATCTCACCGGCTTGTCTGTAACAAAGGACTAACCGTATTGTGTGGAAGATGATTGTTTGCAAGAAAACAATGAAAACAAGTATTGCGATAGATTTATATTTCAAGTATAAAAGAATGGACCGGGGTCCACAAGTTCACTAGAGGTGTCTCTCCCATAAGATAAAAGCATGTTGGGTGAACAAATTACAGTCGGGCAATTGACAAATAGAGAGAGCATAACAATGCACATACATGTCATGATAAATATAGTGAGATTTAATTGGGAATTACGACAAAGTACATAGACCGCCATCCAACTGCATCTATGCCTAAAAAGTCCACCTTCAGGTTATCATCCGAACCCCTTCCAGTATTAAGTTGTAAAACAACAGACAATTGCATTAAGTATGGTGCGTAATGTAATCAACAACTACATCCTTAGACATAGCATCAATGTTTTATCCCTAGTGGCAACAAGAATCCACAACCTTAGAACTTTCTGTCACTGTCCCATATATCAATGGAGGCATGAACCCACTATCGAGCATAAATACTCCCTCTTGGAGTTAAGAGCAAAAACTTGGCCAGAGCCTCTACTAATAACGGAGAGCATGCAAGATCATAAACAACACATAGGTAATAACTTGATAATTAACATAACATGGTATTCTCTATCCATCGGATCCCGACAAACACAACATATAGCATTACGTATAGATGATCTTGATCATGTTAGGCAGCTCACAAGATCCAACAATGAAGCACAATGAGGAGAAGACAACCATCTAGCTACCGCTATGGACCCATAGTCCAGGGGTGAACTACTCACTCATCACTCCGGAGGCGACCATGGCGGTGAAGAGTCCTCCGGGAGATGAATCCCCTCTCCGTCGGCGGTGCCGGAGGAGATCTCCCGTGAATCCCCCGAGATGGGATTGGCGGCGGCGGCGTCTCTGGAAGGTTTTCCGTATCGTGGCTCTCGGTACTGGGGGTTTCGCGACGGAGGCTTTAAGTAGGCGGAAGGGCAACGCGAGGGGCCACACGAGGGCCCCACACCATAGGTCGGCGCGGCCAGGGCCTGGGCCGCGCCGCCCTATGGTGGCGGCGCCTCGTGGCCCCACTTCGACTCCTCTTCGGTCTTCCGGAAGCTTCGTGGCAAAATAGGACCCCGGGCGTTGATTTCGTCCAATTCCGAGAATATTTCGTTACTAGGATTTCTGAAACCAAAAACAGCAGTAAAACAAAGAATCGGCTCTTCGGCATCTTGTTAATAGGTTAGTTCCGTAAAATGCACGAATATGACATAAAGTGTGCATAAAACATGTAGATATCATCAATAATGTGGCATGGAACATAAGAAATTATCGATACGTCCGAGACGTATCGAGCATCCCCAAGCTTAGTTCTGCTCGTCCCGAGCGGTAAAACGATAACAAAGATAATTTCTGAAGTGACATGCCAACATAACCTTGATCATACTATTTGTAAACATATGTAATGAATGCAGCGATCAAAACAATGGTAATGACATGAGTAGACAAGTGAATCATAAAGCAAAGACTTTTCATGAATAGTACTTCAAGACAAGCATCAATAAGTCTTGCATAAGAGTTAACTCATAAAGCAATAAATCAAAGTAAAGGTATTGAAGCAACACAAAGGAAGATTAAGTTTCAGCGGTTGCTTTCAACTTGTAACATGTATATCTCATGGATAATTGTCAACATAGAGTAATATAACACGTGCAATATGCAAGTATGTAGGAATCAATGCACAATTCACACAAGTGTTTGCTTCTTGAGGTGGGGAGAGATAGGTAAACTGACTCAACATAAAAGTAATAGAATGGTCCTTCAAAGAGGAAAGCATCGATTGCTATATTTGTGCTAGAGCTTTTATTTTGAAAACATGAAACAATTTTGTCAACGGTAGTAATAAAGCATATGAGTTATGTAAATTATATCTTACAAGTTGCAAGCCTCATGCATAGTATACTAATAGTGCCCGCACCTTGTCCTAATTAGCTTGGACTACCGGATCATCGCAATACACATGTCGTTGCCTAATCGACGGTACCTCGGAGGAGGGATCCTCACGAGGGGGAGAAGAAGTAGGGGCCATTTTGCAATGCACATGTTTTAACCAAGTGTCACAATGGGGTACCTCCATGCCGCCTGTACAAAGGTCTAAGGAGAAAGCTCGCATTTTGGATTTCTCGCTTTTGATTATTCTCAACTTAGACATCCATACCGGGACAACATGGACAACAGATAATGGACTCTCTTTAATGCATAAGCATGTGGCAACAATTATTATTCTCATATGAGATTGAGGATATATGTCCAAAACTGAAACTTCCACCATGAATCATGGCTTTAGTTAGCGGCCCAATGTTCTTCTCTAACAATATGCATGCTCCAACCATTAAGGTGGTAGATCTCTCTTACTGCAGAAGACGGACATGCATAGCAACTCACATGATATTCAACAAAGAATAGTTGATGGCGTCCCTTAAAACATGGTTATCGCACAACAAGCAACTTAATAAGAGATAAAGTGCATAAGTACATATTCAATACCACAATAGTTTTTAAGCTATTTGTCCCATGAGCTATATATTGCAAAGGTGAATGATGGAATTTTAAAGGTAGCACTCAAGCAATTTACTTTGGAATGGCGAGATAAATACCATGTAGTAGGTAGGTATGGTGGACACAAATGGCATAGTGGTTGGCTCAAGTATTTTGGATGCATGAGAAGTATTCCCTCTCGATACAAGGTTTAGGCTAGCAAGGTTATTTGAAACAAACACAAGGATGAACGGTACAGCAAAACTCACATA
>NC_061513.1:166287056-166307880 GCF_022539505.1 Lolium rigidum | reverse complement strand
ACATGTTTTAACCAAGTGTCACAAAGGGGTACCTCCATGCCGCATGTACAAAGGTCTAAGGAGAAAGCTCGCATTTTGGATTTCTCGCTTTTGATTATTCTCAACTTAGACATCCATACCGGGACAACATGGACAACGGATAATGGACTCCTCTTTAATGCATAAGCATGTGGCAAAAATTATTATTCTCATATGAGATTGAGGATATATGTCCAAAACTGAAACTTCCACCATGAATCATGGCTTTAGTTAGCGGCCCAATGTTCTTCTCTAACAATATGCATGCTCCAACCATTAAGGTGGTAGATCTCTCTTACTTCGGACAAGACGGACATGCATAGCAACTCACATGATATTCAACAAAGAATAGTTGATGGCGTCCCCAGAAACGTGGTTATCGCACAACAAGCAACTTAATAAGAGATAAAGTGCATAAGTACATATTCAATACCACAATAGTTTTTAAGCTATTTGTCCCATGAGCTATATATTGCAAAGGTGAATGATGGAATTTTAAAGGTAGCACTCAAGCAATTTACTTTGGAATGGCGGAGAAATACCATGTAGTAGGTAGGTATGGTGGACACAAATGGCATAGTGGTTGGCTCAAGGATTTTGGATGCATGAGAAGTATTCCCTCTCAATACAAAGTTTAGGCTAGCAAGGTTATTTGAAACAAACACAAGGATGAACGGTGCTGCAAAACTCACATAAAAGACATATTGTAAACATTATAAGACTCTACACCGTCTTCCTTGTTGTTCAAAACTCAATACTAGATATTATCTAGACTCTAGAGAAACCAAATATGCAAACCAAATTAGCAAGCTCTAAGTGTTTCTTCATTAATGGGTGCAAAGTATATGATGCAAGAGCTTAAACATGAGCACAACAATTGCCAAGTATCAAATTATCCAAGACATTTTAGAATTACTACATGTAGCATTTTCCAATTCCAACCATATAACAATTTAACGAAGAAAAAACTTCGCCATGAATACTATGAGTAAAGCCTAATGACATACTTGTCCATATGCTACAGCGGAGCGTGTCTCTCTCCCACAAAGTGAATGCTAGGATCCATTTTATTCAAACAAAACAAAAACAAAAACAAACCGACGCTCCAAGCAAAGTGCATAAGATGTGACGGAATAAAAATATAGTTTCGGGGGAGGAACTCGATAATGTTGTCGATGAAGAAGGGGATGCCTTGGGCATCCCCAAGCTTAGACGCTTGAGTCTTCTTAGAATCTGCAGGGGTGAACCACCGGGGCATCCCCAAGCTTAGAGCTTTCACTCTCCTTGATCATATTGAATCATACTCCTCTCTTGATCCTTGAAAACTTCCTCCACACCAAACTCGAAACAACTCATTAGAGGGTTAGTGCACAATAAAAATTAACATGTTCAGAGGTGACACAATCATTCTTAACACTTCTGGACATTGCATAAAGCTACTGGACATTAATGGATCAAAGAAATTCATCCAACATAGCAAAAGAGGCAATGCGATATAAAAGGCAGAATCTGTCAAAACAGAACAGTCCGTAAAGATGGATTTAATTGAGTCACCAGACTTGCTCAAATGAAAATTCCCAAATCGAATGAAAGTTGCGTACATATGTGAGGATCACTCACGTAAATTGGCTTAATTTTCTGAGTTACCTACAGAGAATTAGACCCAGATTCGTGACAGAAAGAAATGCATTTCTACGCGAGTAATCCAAATCTAGTATTCACTTTACTATCAAAGACTTTACTTGGCACAACAAAACATAAAACTAAGATAAGGAGAGGTTGCTACAGTAGTAAACAACTTCCAAGACTCAAATATAAAACAAAAATACTGTAGTAAAAACATGGGTTGTCTCCCATAAGCGCTTTTCTTTAACGCCTTTCAGCTAGGCGCAAAGTGTATATCAAGTAACATCAAGAGATGAAGCATCAACATCATAATTTGTTCTAATAATAGAATCATAAGGTAACTTCATTCTCTTTCTAGGGAAGTGTTCCATACCTTTCTTGAGAGGAAATTGATATTTAATATTACCTTCCTTCATATCAATAGTAGCACCAACGGTTCGAAGAAAAGGTCTTCCCAATATAATGGGGCAAGATGCATTGCATTCAATATCCAAGACAACAAAATCAACGGGGACAAGGTTATTGTTAACCATAATATGAACATTATCAACTCTCCCCAAAGGTTTCTTTTTAGCATTATCAGCGAGATTAACATCCAAATAACAATTTTTCAATGGTGGCAAGTCAAGCATATCATAGACTTTCTTAGGCATAACAGAAATACTTGCACCAAGATCACATAAAGCATTACAATCAAAATCTTTGACCCTCATTTTAATGATGGGCTCCCAACCATCCTCTAGCTTTCTAGGAATAGAAGTTTCAAGTTTTAGTTTCTCTTCTCTAGCTTTTATGAGAGCATTTGTAATATGTTTTGTGAAAGCCAAATTTACAGCGCTAGCATTAGGACTTTTAGCAAGTTTTTGTAAGAACTTTATAACTTCAGAGATGTGGCAATCATCAAAATATAAATCATTACAATCTAAAGCAATGGGATTATCATCCCCAAGGTTGGAAAAAATTTCAGCAGTTTTATCACGGGCGGTTTCAGCGGTTTTAGCAGTTTCGGGTAATTTTGCGCGCTTTGCACTAGGAGTAGAAACATTGCCAACACCAATTATTTTACCATTGATAGTAGGAGGTGCAGCAACATGTGAATCATTAGCATTGCTAGTGGTGGTAATAGTCCAAACTTTAGCTACATTATTCTCTTTAGCTAGTTTTTCATTTTCTTCTCTATCCCACCTAGCACGCAGTTCAGCCATTAATCTTATATTCTCATTAATTCTAACTTGGATGGAATTTGCTGTAGTAACAATTTTATTTTCAATATCCCTATTATGCATAACTTTCGATTTCAAAAGATCAACATCAGAGGCAAGACTATCAACCTTAGAAGCGAGAATATCAATTTTATTGAGCTTTTCCTCAACAGATTTGTTAAAGGCAGTTTGTGTACTAATAAATTCTTTAAACATAGCTTCAAGTCCAGGGGTGTATTCCTATTATTGTTGTAAGAATTCCCATAAGAATTAGCATAACCGTTACCATTATTATAAGGATATGGCCTATAGTTATTACTAGAATTGTTCCGATAAGCATTGTTGTTGAAATTATTATTTTTAATGAAGTTTACATCAACATGTTCTTCTTGGGCAACCAATGAAGCTAACGGAACATTATTAGGATCAACATTAGTCCTATCATTTACAAGCATAGACATAATAGCATCAACCTTATCATTCAAGGAAGAGGATTCTTCAACAGAATTTACCTTCTTACCTTGTGGAGCCCTTTCCGTGTGCCATTCAGAGTAATTAATCATCATATCATCAAGAAGCTTTGTAGCCGCCCCCAAAGTGATGGACATAAAGGTACCTCCAGCAGCTGAATCCAATAAATTCCGCGAAGAAAAATTTAGTCCTGCATAGAAGGTTTGGATGATCATCCAAGTAGTCGATCCATGGGTTGGGCAATTTTTAACCAAAGATTTCATTCTTTCCCAAGCTTGAGCAACATGTTCATTATCCAATTGTTTAAAATTCATTATGCTACTCCTCAAAGATATAATTTTAGCAGGGGGATAATATATACCAATAAAAGCATCCTTGCATTTAGTCCAGGAATCAATACTATTCTTAGGCAGAGATAGCAACCAATCTTTAGCTCTTCCTCTTAATGAGAAAGGAAACAATTTCAATTTAATAATATCACCATCTACATCCTTATACTTTTGCATTTCACATAGTTCAACAAAATTATTAAGATGGGCAGCAGCATCATCGAACTAACACCGAGAAAATTGCTCTCGCATAACAAGATTCGATAAAGCAGGTTTAATTTCAAAGAATTCTGTTGTAGTAGCAGGTGGAGCAATAGGTGTGCATAAGAAATCATTATTATTTGTGGTTGTGAAGTCACACAACTTAGTATTTTCAGGGGTGGCCATTTTAGCAGTAGTAAATAAAGCAAACTAGATAAAATAAATGCAAGTAAACTAATTTTTTTTTGTGTTTTTGATATAGCAAACAAGATAGTAAATAAAGTAAAACTAGAAACTAATATTTTTGTGTTTTGATATAATGCAGCAAACAAAGTAGTAAATAAAATAAAGCAAGACAAAAACAAAGTAAAGAGGTTGGGAAGTGGAGACTCCCCTTGCAGCGTGTCTTGATCTCCCCGGCAACGGCGCCAGAAATTTGTTGCTGGCGTGTAGTTGACGTGGGAGTTAGAAATATTTGTGGTGTAACTTTTCTTCAGTTCCCCGGCAACGGCACCAGAAATTTTCTTGATGCGTGTAGCTGACACGTCCGTTGGGAACCCCAAGAGGAAGGTGTGATGCACACAGAGGCAAGTTTCCCTCAGTAAGAAACCAAGGTTTAATCGAACCAGTAGGAGTCAAGAAGCACGTTGAAGGTTGATGGCGGCGGGATGTAGTGCGGCGCAACACCAGAGATTCCGGCGCCAACGTGGAACCCGCACAACACAACCAAAGTACTTTGCCCCAACGAAACAGTGAGGTTGTCAATCTCACCGGCTTGCTGTAACAAAGGATTAACCGTATTGTGTGGAAGATGATTGTTTGCAAGAAAACAGTAAAACAAGTATTGCAGCAGATTTGTATTTCAGTATAAAAGAATGGACCGGGGTCCACAGTTCACTAGAGGTGTCTCTCCCATAAGATAAAAGCATGTTGGGTGAACAAATTACGGTCGGGCAATTGACAAATAGAGAGAGCATAACAATGCACATACATGTCATGATAAATATAGTGAGATTTAATTGGGCATTACGACAAAGTACATAGACCGCCATCCAGTTGCATCTATGCCTAAAAAGTCCACCTTCAGAGTTATCATCCGAACCCCTTCCAGTATTAAGTTGTAAAACAACAGACAATTGCATTAAGTATGGTGCGTAATGTAATCAACAACTACATCCTTAGACATAGCATCAATGTTTTATCCCTAGTGGCAACAACAATCCACAACCTTAGAACTTTCTGTCACTGTCCCAGATATCAATGGAGGCATGAACCCACTATCGAGCATAAATACTCCCTCTTGGAGTTAAGAGCAAAAACTTGGCCGAGCCTCTACTAATAACGGAGAGCATGCAAGATCATAAACAACACATAGGTAATAACTTGATAATTAACATAACATGGTATTCTCTATCCATCGGATCCCGACAAACACAACATATAGCATTACAGATAGATGATCTTGATCATGTTAGGCAGCTCACAAGATCCAACAATGAAGCACAATGAGGAGATGACAACCATCTAGCTACTGCTATGGACCCATAGTCTAGGGGTGAACTACTCACTCATCACTCCGGAGGCGACCATGGCGGTGAAGAGTCCTCCGGGAGATGAATCCCCTCTCCAGCAGGGTGCTCGAGGAGATCTCCGGAATCCCCGAGATGGGATTGGCGGCGGCGGCGTCTGCGGGAAGGTTTTCCGTATCGTGGCTCTCGGTACTCGGGGTTTCGCGACGGAGGCTTTAAGTAGGCGGAAGGGCAACGCGGGGGCCACACGAGGGCCCCACACCATAGGTCGGCGCGGCCGGGGCACCGGGCCGCGCCGCCCTATGGTGGCGGCGCCTCGTGGCACCACTTCGACTCCTCTTCGGTCTTCTGGAAGCTTCGTGGCAAAATAGGACCCTGGGCGTTGATTTCGTCCAATTCCGAGAATATTTCGTTACTAGGATTTCTGAAACCAAAAACAGCGGAAAACGACAAGCGGCTCTTCGGCATCTTGTTAATAGGTTAGTTCCAGAAAATGCACGAATATGACATAAAGTGTGCATAAAACATGTAGATATCATCAATAATGTGGCATGGAACATAAGAAATTATCGATACGTCGGAGACGTATCAGTACCCCTTTGTGACACTTGGTTGAAACATATGTAATGCAATGATAATCCATGGAAATCCGAGCTAATTAGGACAAGGTGCAAGCACTATTGGTATTCGATGCATGAGGCTTGCAACTTATAGGAGGATTTATGCATAACACATATGAATTATTACTACCGTTGACAAAATTGTTTCCATGTTTTCAAAATAAAAAGCTCTAGCACATGAGTAATCCCTGCTTCCTCTCGCGAAGGGCCTTTCTTTTACTTTATGTTGAGTCAGTTTACCTACTTCTTTCTATCTTAGAAGCAAACACTTGTGTCAACTGCGTGCATTGATTCTTACATACTTGCTTATTTGCATTCATCATATTACTTTGTGTTGACAATTATCCATGAGATATACATGTTGAAAGTTGAAAGCAACCGCTGAAACTTAAATCTTCCTTTGTATTGCTTCAAAACCTTCTATTAAGAATCTATTGCTTTATGAGTTAACTCTTATGCAAGACTTATTGATGCTTGTCTTGAAAGTACTATTCATGAAAAGTCTTTGTTATATGATTCAGTTGTTTAGTCATTATCTTTACCATTGCTTTGAATCACTTCATTCATCTCATATGCTTTACAATAGTATTGATCAAGATTATGATAGTAGCATGTCACTTCAGAAATTATCCTTCTTATCGTTTACCTACTCGAGGGCAAGTAGGAACTAAGCTTGGGGATGCTTGATACGTCTCAAACATATCTATAATTTCTTATGTTCCATGCTAGTTATATGACAATACTCACATGTTTTATATACACTTTACATCATTTGATGCATTTTCCGGCACTAACCTATTAACAAGATGCTGAAGCGCCAGTTCCTGTTTTCTGCTGTTTTTGGTTTCAGAAATCTTACACAGGAAATATTCTCGGAATTGGACGAAACAAAAGCAACGGTCTTATTTTCCACGGAGCCTTCCTGAAGTCCGAAGAGGAGACGAAGAAGGGCGACGAGGCGGCCACACCCTAGGGGGCGCAGCCCCACCCCTGGCCGCGCCCCCTATGGGGTGGGCTCCTCGAGCGTCCCCCGACTCTGTCCCTTCGCCTATTTATTCTCTCTGTCGCGAAAACCCTAGTACCGAGAGCCACAATATGAGAAAACATAATGTGACGCCGTCGCCGCCAATCCCATCTCGGGTGATTCAGGAGATCGCCTCCGGCACCCTGCCGGAGAGGGGAATCATCACCGGAGGACTCTACATCATCATGCCCGCCTCCGGATTGATGCGTGAGTAGTTCATCCTTGGACTATGGGTCCATAGCAGTAGCTAGATGGTTGTCTTCTCCTCTTGTGCTATCATGTTTAGATCTTGTGAGCTGCCTATCATGATCAAGATCGTCTATTCGTAATGCTATGTGTTTGTTGGAATCCGGTGAATATGGAATACTATGTCAAGTTGATTATTGATCTATCATATATGTGTTGTTTATGATCTTGCATGCTCTCCGTTGCTAGTAGAGGCTCTGGCCAAGTTGATACTTGTAAGTCCAAGAGGGAGTATTTATGCTCGATAGTGGGTTCATGCCTCCACTGAATGCGGGACGAGTGATAGAAAGTTCTAAGGTTATGGATGTGCTTGTTGCCACTAGGGATAAAACATCAATGCTTTGTCTAAGGATATTTGTGTTGATTACATTACGCACGGTACTTAATGCAATGTTTGCAACTTAATACTGGAAGGGGTGCGGATGCTAACCCGAAGGTCGACTTTTTTAGGCATAGATGCATGCTGGATAGCGGTCTATGTTCTTTGTCGTAATGCCCTAAGTAAATCTCATAGTAGTCATCATGATATGTATGTGTATTGTTATGCCCTCTCTATTTGTCAATTGCCCAACTGTAATTTGTTCACCCAACATGCTATATATCTTATTGGAGAGACACCACTAGTGAACTGTGGACCCCGGTCCATTCTTTACATCTGAAATACAATCTACTGCAATCTCTGTTCTTTGTTGTTCTTCACAAGCAAACATCATTCTCCACACCATACGTTTAATCCTTTGTTTACAGCAAGCCGGTGAGATTGACAACCTCACTGTTAAGTTGGGGCAAAGTATTTTGGTTGTGTTGTGCAGGTTCCACGTTGGCGCCGGAATCCCTGGTGTTGCGCCGCACTACACTCCTTCACCAACAACCTTCATGTGGCCTTCATCTCCTACTGGTTTGATAAACCTTGGTTTCTTACTGAGGGAAACTTGCTCCTGTACGCATCACACCTTCCTCTTGGGGTTCCCAACGGGCGTGTGCTTCACGCGTCATCAGTGAGCAGCGCAACGATTACAAGGATGGCTCCCGTCCTAACAGGCAAAATAGTGGACCGAGGTTCCAAAGGTCGTATGTGTCACCCGAAGATCTCTTGAACGGGCCATGCCAAATGCACTTCTTTCTCGACAATAACGGGAAGAGGCAGTCTGGGCATCTGCAGAAGGATTGCCGAACTTTCCTGGCGCTACACAGATATGCAGGACATACCAGCACGCAAGCAGTCAACAGAAACCCCCAGGGGCCAAGGAGTGAGATACATCTTCCACCTCCCCCCGCAATCACAGACGAAAATCGACACCAGTTGCAGTTGGCGGCAACGCCACATCCGCCTCCTTATATCGACACCAATGGTGCGGTCTCGATGATTCAGAAGGCCATGCCATCCAATAGAGCTCAAAAAGTAATATCGCGACAAGTTTTCATGGCACAAAAGATGCCTCCACCAACAATCAAGTACCTCAATTGGTCGGGACAGGACATTGGTTTCACCATAGCGGACCACCCGCAGCAAGTCCCGCGACCAGGGCAATCAGCTTTGATCTTACCAGTGGTGATCGCAGGATTCGAAGTTTCACGAGTGTTCATAGATGGAGGTAGCAGCTTGAACCTCATGTATGCAGATACATTGAGGAAGATGAACATATCCTTGGCAAACTAACCAACCGACACGCGTTTCCATGGTATCACACCGGACAAGCCGAGTTATCCATTGGGGAAGATCAATCTCGACGTTCAGTTTGGAACCCGAGAGAACTACAGAATAGAGAGGTTGGAGTTCGAAGTCGTGGATTTCCCATCACAGTACCATGCTTTGTTGGGACGACCCGCGTATGCCAAGTTTATGGTGGTACCACATTACACATACTTGTTGTGGCGAATCCCTGGACCCAAGGGCCCAATCGCAGTGAAAGGCAGTTTCGCGCTAGCTGATAAGTGCGACAAGGATTTTCATCGACTGTCAGAAACTTTCGGGGTGCAAGCAGAATATATGGCGTCTAGGCTAACAACTGACTACGACGTGCTGCCAGACGGAGGAAGGCCGCTCAAGGAGCCAACCTTTGATACCACTAAAAACTCCAATGAAGTGCAGATTCACCCGACAGATCCCAAGAAAACGATAGCCATCGCAACAAACATGGACCTCACATAGGAAAGCACGCTCGTCGAGTTCCTCCGTGAGCGCTGGGAAATCTTCGCATGGTGTCTAGCTGACATGCTAGGAGTACCCAAGGAACGTGCCGAGCACCCCCTAAACTTGGATCCAATGGCTAGACCAATCAAACAACCTTTGCGGCGTTTTTCAGAACCCAACCGCAAAGCTATGCTATCAGAAATTAATCGGCTCAGAGAAGCTGGTTTTATCAAAGAGTTACATACAGAGGCCACGTGGGTAGCTAACACAGTGCTGATCCTGAAGAAAAACACAGAGGTCCTTCGCATGTGCGTCGACTTCACGTGTCTCAATAAACATTGTCCAAAGGATCACTTCCCCCTCCCAAGGATCGATCAAATCATCGACTCAACGATAGGCTGTGAACGTCTTTCCTTCCTGGACGCATATTCTGGTTATAACCAGATCAGATTGAAAGAAGAAGATGAAGTCAAAACAGCTTTCATAACACCTTATGGCGTGTTCTGTTATAGAACAATGCCCTTCGGGTTAAAAAAAAGCGGGAGCAACATATCAGCGGATGATGCAGAAGTGCCTTGCCACACAGATTGGCAAGAACGTTCAAGTATACATTGATGATGTTATCATAACAACAAAGAAGGGGTCAACCTTGATCGAGGATCTCAAGGAAACTTTTGACAATCTCGACAAGTTCTGCCTCAAGCTGAACCCGACGAAATGTTCTTTCGGCGTCCCTGCGGGAGAACTCCTCGGGTTTCTGGTGTCAGCAAGAGGAATCGAGGCCAACCTGGAGAAAATTCAAGCCATCGTGACGATGCGGAAGCCAACAAAGTTAAAAGAGATACAACATATGACTGGGCGAGTCGCAGCTTTAAGCAGATTCGTCGCCAGACTGGGAGAAAAGGCGTTGCCGTTCTACGCCTTGATCAAGCAGGGAGAAAAGTTCGAGTGGAACGAAAAAGCAGACAGAGCTTTTTAGGACCTCTGGCGCACAATTGTTCGCACACGAACACGTCGCCGTGTACCCTCGACGCTGAGCGCGATGCGCGGCAGCACGCGCCGAGGGAGGCTCGCCGGAAGCGCGGTACGCAAGACAGTCCAGCGAGCGCTTTTAAGACCCGAAACCCCGCTCGCCCGGGAGGGACCCCGTCAGGGCTTGCGGCGGCTATGGGCTGCCATAGGTCGGCCTGACCGCCCCTAGGACCTCGTGGATTCGCAGCCTCCAATCCTGAAGAACAACGAAGAACGAGAAGAAAGATACAAGGGGAGAGAGATAAAAGTAGATGAACACGAAAAAGTAGTAGATGTGTTTGTTCGATTGGTGTTGGTTCAATCGGCCTGCACCCCTCAAGTATATAAGGAGCGGCTGGACTTTCCGTGCAAGATGAAGGGTTGGATTCACGTCCAAAACCCTAGTTTGGGTCCAATTCGAATGGTTTAGACCGAACTTTCCAAAACTGTTCGGTTTAAAATTAGAAGTACCTTTCGGGCAACTTTGAGGCAGTAAACGACCTCAAATCAAAATGTCGTAAACAACAAATTTGTTAGTATCGAAAAAACGAAGAACTTTCATGTTGACCACTTTTCCATCCGAGTTCATATTGACTGCTTAAGATCGGCCAAACGTGAAACAGTTCGTCCAGTTCGCAGATGCACGTTTGAACGATTTCTTTACGCTCTGGACCAGACACCGGAATCTTCCATGTCTGATAAAGTGCGTTCGTTCCAGAGGTTGCATACTATCTCGAATCGCAATGACCCAAAAATCAAAGTTGCTTGTTTCGACGAGACGCACAACTTTCGTTTCTATCACTTCTTCATTTGAGGTCATCTTAAATGAACTCTATTGGAATCCTTCATATCTTGATCCTCGAGGAGGTTACCTCGATCGTTAGCACAATCGGCTATCAAGCCGGATCATGGAAAAACTTGACATGGTGGACATTATGTTTCCTCAATGAGCAATAAAAACTCGCCGAGTGAATCTTTCCAATTGCGCCTCATCTATTTTCATTTGTCACAGCGGGATTCTATCCTTGATTAGCTATCGGCCCAAAACGAGTGTCAACACATGCCCCCCTATTTTCTGGCAGAGCTTGCGTGCCAGAAAATAACTTGCTCCATCTTTAGCTAAGGACGATGCCAACACTCCATCGGCCATTGGTTTAAAGGGTGATAATTCTGTATCGGCCATTTATGTTCAGGTTGGCTGCCATTTTAGTAGAACGTCTTCAAATAATTGCCTTTGAGAAGAACCACTTTATCTTGACGATTGATGGATATAACAAATGCCTTCATGTACATCTCTCGTAGCAACCATCGACGAACATTAAGGTTCACTCTTTTCATAAGATTTCTCATGTAAACAACAATGGGCCTCATCTGGTCTTCATCTTCACTTGCACTATATCTTTTATTAGAAGCCGAAGCACTAGGATCGAATCCGGCCTTACCCATGTTGGCGAAACAAAGCATCGACTTTTGTATAATATGAGATACACCATGAAAAACACAGTAGCCAGATGTTTGTTGAGCCAACTCATTTTCTCTTCAGTTTTCATGTCCAGATATATGAGCAATGATAAAGCAATCCAAGATAAGAATAACTAGACATTTATCAAGATAAACAACAAGTGATTCGTCGAAACATTGGAGAACATTGGATTTGTGTTATACTACTAACAACGAATCACTAGAAGCATCAATATGTGTACCATCTATAGCAAAAAATAGTTCTAGCACGAATAGCAAAGCTTCATATTCGGCCTAAGGTAATCTAAGCGGCATGAGGCTTCTAAAACAGAACCATTAGAAGATAAATAAACAATACCAAAGAACTGACTATTGCTTTCAAAAAATGAAGCATCATCATACTATCTCCATGGTACTTGTCTCGGGTTGCAATAGGAATAGGGACGATGTTAACACGCCACATCGTCCATGATTAGATAATTCTCTTAGGGCGATAAGATAAGTATCGGCCATATGGTGTTTGCCTCAGAGGCCTGTATAATTCATCCACCAAAGTATGTATAGCCGAAATAAACAAAATAACAACTCTGATTATGAACTTCAAATATTTCGGCCTCTCAGATTAGCAACAAAATTGCAACTAACCAAGGTTTGGTAATACCCTTTGATGATGTAAACAATTGTAATGCATCCACGGATTAAAATAAGACCATGGAGGGTAACTGATCATACCTGAGGATATGCTACATGACATAGGAATAAATGGCATAGCTGAATAATATGTATGATGTGCTGACCGAAACCTCTTATTATATGACAGACTATTCAGGGTTGATCTTTTTCCAGCCTCGGTCTTTTCTTCTTTCATCCTTGCTGCTATCCTTGCAACAGGAACTAACACATCCTCCTTGCTTTGAGGTCCTTCCTTAGGGACCCACACCATGTTCTTGGTCTTCAGTTTTGCGGCACTAAGCCGTTTCATCTTTCCCTCTTGCCAGCTTGTTAAGCCAAGTGGGCATCCCGGCTGTGATTTAGTTTTGCACATTAACATTTCTTCCTTGGCCTCTAGCACTTTCAACTTTACTTGTTCAGATTTGGCACTTCGAGCTCCAGCATTTACTTGCTTCATCTCTTTGTCTTCTGTAGCCAAGGTCAACTTGACCGGCTCTTTTTTATTTGAGATCGAATCTGAAACATCACACCTACGGTTATCCTTTTTCACTTGATAAACTTGCTTGACCGTCTCCTTCTTGTTCGTTGAGCTCCTAACCGATTCCTTTTTATTGAAACGGTCTTTGACATGTGATTGTTGTTCAAATTTTGACCTTCTTGGAGCTGCATAATTTGGGTTAGATGATCTATAGAAAGACGGATAACGTGCCCTTGGGTCATACCTGTGATCCCATGATGGATATGGATAACAATCACCATAGAAAGGTATCCATGACATTGGCATTGGTGGCCTAAAGGGAGGATACGAAGCTGCTGCATTGAACTTATCCCATTGCCAATCCCGGTCTTTAGACTTTTGCCTTGGGGGTGATCTCGATGACTTTGCAATACTTGGCCGATAAGAACTCCTTGCTTCACTCTCCTTCTTATATTTCTCCAATAACTCTGTGAAAGTGACTTTAGTTTTCTTACCCTTGTACTTATCACGACCTTTGTCCTGTTTCGTTTTGCGTCCATCGATCTTTGAATTTTGATGTTGCCCCCCAGTGCTTGATATCCTTGGTGTAGCTTCAATGGAACACCCAGCTTCAAGAATGTCTTCAACATGCTCTTCAATAATTTCTTCACTTGAAAGCTTGATCCCATTATCTTCCGTGTGTACCTTCTCATCATCATATGAATCGGCTATAGGTAACCGATCCAATAACTTTTGATCATTCATACAAATCGAAATAGATTGGCTACATGTTTGTGTTTCAACAAATTGCAATCGTCCTTTATCTACAGCCGATTGTACTATTTTATGAAACATGGTGCAATTATAAGTACTATGCTCAAACGAATCATGCAACTTGCAATAGATTCGTCCTTGTGCTAATGGCTCAACATTGTGATCAATGATTCTAATATAATCACTCTTCAACAATACATCAAAGATATGATCACACATGCTCAAACTAAAGGTACACCTTTTATCTTCCAGTCGTTCTTGCTGTGAAAACGGCTTTGAAATTAAGCAACCGAATGGATCAGATTTTACATCACCCCATTCAGTTGTGTGTTGATTTTTACACTCTTTTTCCGATGTGTTTGAATAAGTTGTTGTACTATCATCGGCTTTCTCCAAAGATAATAACCTTGGCTTTAAGTTTCTGAAACCAAAATAGTTGTAACACATATGTCTCACTTGAGACCAAATCTAAGCCAAGTATGAAGTAAGCAAAGCTAACCATATAGATATAAAATTCAAATGAAACAATATGGAAAGCTTTGGTTGTGATAATTTGTCAATATCGGTCTCTCTAAATGGCACAACATGTTGACCGATATGCCTAGTAACCATTTTACTGCTAACAAATAATTTACAGTTCACGGTTGGTCTTTTTGATGTTTCTTCTAAAACTATTGCTAATAGATGCATGAACAATATATTTTTGACCAAATCTAAAAATAAGTAAATTATTTGCTAGAGATACCTCTTTGAAGACGTTAGTAGAACAAGATGGTTGTATGTCATGAACAATAACTTGCCCCACCTCTGGATGATTTTCTAACGCCTTGTCTTCATGTTTCCCTGGATCATGTGCTCCTTTACTTTGATGCTCTTTCTCAACCGAACATTGTTCGGCTATATTTTCTTGTCGTTCATGCTCATTAACTTCTTTGGCATGCAATTCATAGGGCAACATGTAAGCTCCTGTGCACCCATAAAAATCAAGCATGGTTGCACCATGATCTTTTTCACTGAAGCTGGCATCTCTTGATTCAGTAGATTCAGCACATGTACTTTTTGATTCGGCTTCTATAACCGAATTAACCATACTAGCTGAGTAATTCTTATTTTCTTCATGGATCTTATTACTATGAAAAGCTTCTTCTTCTTGCTTCGATATTTCAGAGGGTTCAACTTGATTGCTGCATGGAGGAGAGGATTTGGTTTCTTCAACCAGGGTAACATTATCCCGAGGATTCTTCTTGATCATTGCATGAAAAAATTGTAGATCTTCCTCTTCAAGTTTTTTCTTGTACGCTTTATGCTCCTCCTTGAGCTTAATTTCAAGCAACTCAAATTCCTCCTTGCGCTTATTTTTTAGTACTTCATAGCATTGGCGTTGTTCCTCCGATAAATCATCAAACGTAATGACCTTATCGGCGTTAACCTTGGCTTGACATTGTTGCGCTCTGATACTTGTTTTCTCTTTCGGCAATGAAGTGTTGTCGAATCTTTGTAGTTGTGAAGGACAAAACCCGACATTGCATGCTTGACGCTCTTCCTCACGCTTCTTCTTGTATGATTCATAAGCATGAATTGCTGCAAGATCACATGGATTTTCTTCTAGTTTCCGGTGAAGAGCATTAAACTTCTTGAACTCAGCTGCAAGTTTTTCCCTACAATCATTATTACCATACGTTGCAGCACTAAATGAAGGCACCTGAGCTTCTATTGAATTTCCACTTATTCGGCTATAACCATTGTGCAGATGTGGAGCCGAATTATGGATATCTCCAGTCGCATATGGTGCTGAAAAGTTAGTAACATAAGGTATATCATATGATGGTTCAGGGTAATTGGCCAAATAGCTAGTAGTAGCATGTCCAATTTCCCTATCCATCAGCATGTATGCAGGTGAAACAATATATTCTGAACTATCTACCGATGAATAAAATGATGAAACACTATCTTGCAAGCTACTGAAAATTTTAACATTGGGTGTTTCATATTGATTAACTGAAGTCATCATGTTGTTCATCGGCATATGAACTTTTGGGGATGCCGATGCATGAGAACTCGAATTTACATGTTGCAAGTTGCTAAGAGTATGGATATTATTTCGCATCGGCTTTTGCACATACTAAGATCTAGGGTTAGCCGATACAGTATATATATCAGAGGATCTAGCAACATCAATATAAGAGCTATTTGCATCTACATAAGAATATTGGGGATTCATGATACTGTTGTAGATTGCAGCCTCTTGATGACGATCTTTTCGTAGCAAGAACGGGCTGGAGACCGTTCGAAGCTTCGTCCCCAGCGGAGTCGCCAAAAAGTGTGTTTGCACACGAACACGTCGCCGTGTACCCTCGACGCTGAGCGCGATGCGCGGCAGCACGCGCCGAGGGAGGCTCGCCGGAAGCGCGGTACGCAAGACAGTCCAGCGAGCGCTTTTGAGACCCGAAACCCCGCTCGCCCGGGAGGGACCCCGTCAGGGCTTGCGGCGGCTATGGGCTGCGCTAGATCGGCCTGACCGCCCCTAGGACCTCGTGGATTCGCAGCCTTCAATCCTGAAGAACAACGAAGAACGAGAAGAAAGATACAAGGAGAGAGAGAGAGATAAAAGTAGATGAACACGAAAAAGTAGTAGATGTGTTTGTTCGATTGGTGTTGGTTCAATCGGCCTGCACCCCTCAAGTATATAAGGAGCGGCTGGACTTTCCGTGCAAGATGAAGGGTTGGATTCACGTCCAAAATCCTAGTTTGGGTCCAATTCGGATGGTTTAGACCGAACTTTCCAAAACTGTTCGGTTTAAAATTAGAAGTACCTTTCGGGCAACTTTGAGGCAGTAAACGACCTCAAATCAAAATGTCGTAAACAACAAAGTTGTTAGTCTCAAAAAAACGAAGAACTTTCATGTTGACCACTTTTCCATCCGAGTTCATATTGACTGCTTAAGATCGGCCGAACGTGAAACAGTTCGTCCAGTTCGCAGATGCACGTTTGAACAATTTCTTTACACTCTGGACCAGACACCGGAATCTTCCATGTCTGATAAAGTGCGTTCGTTCCAGAGGTTGCATACTATCTCGAATCGCAATGACCCAAAAATCAAAGTTGCTTGTTTCGACGAGACGTACAACTTTCGTTTCTATCACTTCTTCATTTGAGGTCATCTTAAATGAACTCTATTGGAATCCTTCATATCTTGATCCTCGAGGAGGTTACCTCTGACTGTTAGCACATTCGGCTATCAAGTCGGATCATGGAAAAACTTGACATGGTGGACATTATGTTTCCTCAATGAGCAATAAAAACTCGCCGAGTGAATCTTTCCAATTGCGCCTCATCTATTTTCATTTGTCACGGCGGGATTCTATCCTTGATTAGCTATCGGCCCAAAACGAGTGTCAACAACAATCTCGACACCACTAATATTGGTGGCACCCAAGGAAAAGGAACCTCTCCTGTTATATATCGCAGCCACGCCTCAAGTGGTTAGCACAGTACTTGTGGTCGAAAGATAAGAAGAAGGAAAACTCTATGGAGTCCAGCGGCCGGTATACTTCATCAGTGAAGTTTTATCGCCTTTAAAACAACGGTACCCGCAGTACTAGAAGTTAGCATATGGAGTATTCACAACCGCGAGAAAACTACGACACTATTTTTCGGCGCATCCGATAGTAGTGGTCAATGAGACGCCTTTATCCAATATATTAAACAACCCATAAGCTACGGGTCGTGTCTCCCTCTAGAGAATAGAGCTCTCCCCTCGGACATCACATATGAGAAAAGAAAAGCAATAAAGTCGAAGATTTTACCAGACTTCATCGCAGAGTGGATGGAGCTGCAAAACATAGGACCCCTAGATTTGTCGAGAACCTAGACCATGATCTTCGACGGGTCCAAGAGGCTAGAAGGAGCTGGAGCAGGCGTAATACTAGTATCACCACAAGGCGACAAGCTGAAATACGTGTAATATCCCAGGTAATGGGGTTACAAAAATAGAGGAAACAGATGTGTGCATTGCATTCATGCATAGAAAATCTGGGGAATTTTCGCGCTTTAAAGTAAAACAGATCACGATAACTGAAGTTTCACTTGACCTTGGTGGAATTGAAGTAGCTCATCAAGTCAAGCGCTATAAACCTCAATGTGACCTTGCTTCAACCTTGTTTTGGGTAGAGATGATTTGATCTAAGGGGTTAGATCAAATGGAACTAATAATCAACACAAGAACAATTCATTCAAGCATCAATTGCTTGATCTTATAAAATAATATATTATGGTAAACCTTGTCATAACTTATGAACACTAATTCAATTACAAATCAAGTAACAATAAAATGGAGAAACCATCCTTGACTTATCTTCTCCATGTACAAAACTAAACCTTGATCCTACCATGAACCTCATGGTATTCATTCTACCTTAATCTTAGAAACAAGACAAGGAGATCAACTTTCAAAATATATATCCTTATCTAATCTATATTATTATACACCAAACCTAGAAAGGTGAGAGTTCTATAATGATTGTTAGAGAGGCAATAACCAACCTTGAGCTAAACCTTGGATATACATCCAAGTATTCAAACCTCATCTCAAGAACACAACCTTGGGATATTATTCAGGACATTCCCAATTGAGAGAGACTATTCATATCAATTCTAGTTTTATCTATTTAAGAATAAAAGACAACCATTGAACTAGAGTAGTAGGAGTACATCATAACCTAGAATAAGCTATTCCTGTATGAGAGAACTCAAGCTATGGTGTTATTCTCAAGATTGATGAGTCAACACTTAAATTTGTGAGAAGGACCCATTCCATATACCAGATGACCATATCATCATTGTTTGAATAGAACCCTAGCAGAATATCTCAGGCATTTTCCTGGGATATAAAACTATTGAGACAACCATGACCATGACCATCCTAGAAATTAATATAGAAGTAATATATCCTAGTTGATCAAGACAATGCTTGATCATGGAAGTGAGAACCCATTCCAATAGAAATAATTTATGAAGCCAAATCTTGATCATTATAAATTGAGTGATGATCATGAACCCTAAGAACTTGAGGTAAGGATATCAAGAACAAGTGGATCATGTCTAACCATGATCATGCTCTTGAAGTATGTGAGGATAAGTTAAACCCTAATAGGATCAGCAGATATCATCAGCCACATGAAATTATAAGGAGATCAATAATAAGTAACCCTAGGCTTATATCCCAACCTTAACTTATGAATCACTTGGTGATCATAAGTAAAATCCTACCACATATATATTCCATAAATTAAAGAACCACAAGAAAACCCTTAGAGTCAAACTCTATACTTTATATGGTGAGAAACCTTCCGTCCATATGACCAAAGTTAACTATAAAAAGAATTATTACCAATGTAGTTACTTTAATGATAAATTGGGGATAATCATAGAAGTTAATTGGTAGAAGATAAAACCAATTCTCAAATCCTTAGTAATTAGAGAAGCACATAAGGTATTAAGCAAGTAACCTTATCATGGTTAGGGGAGATTAACCCTAGCACATGCAATATGGTGTTATCTCATCTCACAACCTAGAATTAAACCTCAACCCTAGTTTATGTATCACTATGGTGATCATAATACAAACCAGACTATAATTGAGATTTGAACCAAGTACCATTAGGTGATTATAATTAGAACCCTAGAATTGCTCATTAGCTAAATTTTATGCTTCACTAATTAACCCTAAGAAACATCTAGTGCTTAAACTCATAATTAAATCCATGTGAGGTGATCAACCACTTATCTCTGGAAATAAAGCCCAACCTTGAGGAGAGTAATGCATACTCTAGGATTTTTAAGTTATATTTAAAATATAGTACTAATACTAACCTTGAATTTGGGTTATAATCAAACCTACAAAAACTAAGAAAATGTTGCTCACATGAAATGCCAATGATTAATTCCTCAAATGAAAACCAAGACATAGTAACAATCTCTGAAATACTTTGAGATGAAAGTATAAACTCTCATAATCCCTAACTGAATTGATTGCATAATAAAAAGTGAATTAAAGTAAAAAATATAAGTTTATGTCTAAATGTTATCTTGAATAAGTTCACAAATATGCAAGTAATTTAATATAAAATATGAATTCAAAATAGAATAGTGAAACAATAGTCAGTATACTAAATCTTGAATGAATTATCATAATTACAAATTATTTACAAACAGTATTGAATTCAAATATGAATTCAAATAGTAAATATAAAACAGAAAATGATAATAAACAGAAAAGAAAAGAAAGGAAGAAAAACCTACCCGGACTTACCTGGCCGAGCAGCCCATGGTGTAGCCCAACACCACAGCCCGACGACTGGCCCAAGTCACGGCCCAACAAGCCACCCATGTACCCCTTCGCTAAAATAACAGAGGGAGGAGTCATCCTCATCCTCTTCGTGCGCATGGAGGACAGCACGACGGCGTGCTCCTCTTCCCTTCGTCGCTGGCGGCTCCTCCTCGACCGACGGCGTGACGAGGCGCGCCCTGGCGCCATATAAAGACCCGCAACGAACCCTAATCCTCGAGTTTCTTCCTCCTCTCCAATTTTTCCCATACCGAACCCTGGCTCCGACAGTGTCCATTGCCGCCGGCGATAGAGACCTCCCCGAGCCACGGCATGGTCACCATCGTCACCAGCACCCTCTTCTTGCTCAACCCACGCAAGGAATCGAGCCAAAACCTCCTGCAGCATCCCCATCGAGCTCATCGTTTTCGGCGGCCGGAGGTGCCGATTCCGGCGAACCCAACCACCTCTGGTCTCGCCGCCATGCTCATCATGCTCAGGGTGAGTCACTGATGCTCAAGCGCCCCTTAGCCCTCTCGATTGCTCGCTGTATCGTCGCCGCGACGTTAACCCGTGAGCACCACCGTGCGGCATCGCCGGCGAGCTTGCTCCGGCGACCATTAGGAGGCGGCGCTGCTACCAGTGGACCCACTACGACGCGCTGGTTCAAATGGAACCAGTTGCTAGTCCGCGCGTGGCCGGAATCGTCGCCGCCGGCGACGT
>NC_061513.1:166263553-166286956 GCF_022539505.1 Lolium rigidum | reverse complement strand
CTATGTATCGAAAGCTTATAGCAAATAACTTAATGACGAGATCTTATGCTACGCTTAATTGGGTGTGTCCATTACATCATTCATATAATGATATAACCTTGTTATTAATAACATCCAATGTTCATGATTATGAAACTAATCATCCATTAATCAACAAGCTAGTTTAAGAGGCATACTAGGGACTTCTTGTTGTCTACATATCACACATGTACTAATGTTTCGGTTAATACAATTATAGCATGATATATAAACATTTACCATAAACATAAAGATATACATAATAACCACTTTATTATTGCCTCTAGGGCATATCTCCTTCAGGCACGGGCGAGGCGGGGAGAAGCGCCGGCTTGTTGCCCATCGGTACAGCTGGGCATGGGCAGCCCGGCCCGGAGGACCCGACCCAAAAATCCCGGGCCGGGCCAGGTCGGGCTTGCACTTCGGGTCGGCCTCGGGCTTGATTTTGAGCCCGAACGTCGGGTCGTGCTGGGCTCGGGCTTGCAATTTTTGCGATTTAGGCAAGGTTCGGGCCGGGTTCGGGCTCGATTTATAGGCCCGACGGTCGGGCCGGGCCGGGTTCAGGCTTGACATTTTAGCTTCGGGATTTTTCGGGCTTGGCCCAAAACCCGGCCCGCGAGTTTTGCCCAGGTGTACCCATCGGTGGCGACGGCGGCCGATTGGTACAGCGCGGCGGAGTGGCCGCTACTGCCGGCAGGAGGCGCGGGCGAGGTGGATCTACGGTGCGGCGGCGAGCAACAGTGGGGCCGGCGGTGGAATCGACCGGAGGCGGCGGGATTTCGCAGCAGCGGTGGGGTGGGAAATGGAGGGCCGCGCGGGGGGGGGGGGGGATTTTCCAGCCGTTGGATATTCGCGCGTGCGCCGAGCGATGCCGCGCGCTGTAGCCGACGCGTCACATTTGGCGCTCGAGGTTGTGCAAAAAGCCGTGCGCCCCAAAAAATTTACAGCGCCGCGCCGTTTGCCACGCCTGCTGGAGGAGCGATTGCGGCTCCGCACGCTGCAAATCGGCGATTTATATAACGCGCGGCCTATATATCGCGCCTGTTGGAGATGCTCTTAGATAGATGCCATCCGCTAGGTAGTATTTCTTGGTGCAATCGTGATAATTGATCACATAGTTCACGAGAGGAGCATGTCCTTTAACAAGCTTGGCGAACACATTTGTCACCAGAGCGTGTCCTTCAACAAGCTTGGCAAACAATTTGAGCACTGCAGCACACTCATGTTGACATTGTGACATCTAGCCAGCCATATCAAAGAAATCATGCCAAATTCACATATCTTGGTATGCCACAACCTGAAGTACCACACTGCAAGCTTCTTTGTGACTTTTGTACATTCTTTGCCAAACAAATAGAAAGTTTTTCATAATTAATGCATGCAATCGATGCTTTTAAACATCTCAGGAAACCCTCTTGCTTTGTTATGTGCCATAATCCGGGCAACATCTTTTCAGTGGGTGTTCTCACGTATAATTCTCCAACCACGACCACTATTACGCGGAAAACCGGTACATGCACTCAATAGCAGTCGATTCGGCCATGGGCAAATAGTCATCATGTGTATCACCATGAGCTCCATATGCAAGCATCTTCAAATCAGCAGTGCATTTTTCGATCAAGGAAAAACCAATCGTGCCAACACAGTCTTGCTTGCAAACGAAGTAGGCGTCGAACTCCTTGACGGCAAACACAATCTTCATAAACAACTTGCAAAATACCACATCTTCGCGTGGTGGATAATCAGCGAAGTATTCGGTGTACAACATGCAATAGCCCTCCAGCCTCTGCCTCGGCTTGCTCTTGCACCGCCACGGCCTTGAACCTCCACACCGCCGCTTCAAATCCCGAGTGTCTGTTCCTAGGAGACAAGAGTGGATTTTCATATGCTCGTCGTCGTCGATGGCAGCAACATCGACCTCTTCCTCCAACAGTGTGGCGATCATGTCCTCATCGTTTGAATCCATGTCCAGGCAAATTTCCGAACACCTAGCGGGCAAGACGGTCACGAGGGGGGCTCAGAAGTGTCGGCGGATGACAAAGGACGGCCAAACGGGGACTAGTGGATGGCGAGGTAGGGCAGGGGTGTTTCTGCAAGGCGGTCCGACCATTCCGTCAGTGGGAAACGGTGGAGGCGAAGAGGGGTGGCGTGGGCATGGGTGGGGAAAGGGGCGAAATGGGGAAGATTTTTCTCTCTCGTCACCCACAATGCTAGCCCACCCGCTATTCAGATCCATCTGATGTCCCGATGAAAACATGTTTTAGAGGAGACAGCTGGAGATGCTCTCATCCATCAGAATGGAGGAGGTAGTAGCATACACCAATAGTTTATACATGGAAGTACGAGCGTACTGTTATCTCCGCCCAGAGATCCAAACACAGAACACCAAGGAGAGGGGGACCCTAAATCGCCCTTCGACCCTGACTCCCTGAGATATAGCGGCCAGGCAGGCCGCTATCGGATATCCTAGATAGTAAACTTATCCAGGCCAAGCTGTTTTTTTAGAGAATATCGGCACTTTATTGATTAAGCAACATCAGTACATAGTACTTCTCGGATAGAATCCGAATAACATCAAAAGAGAAATTACATAAATTTGGCTCACTACTCCCAGCTAAAGTATGTGCCGCAACATTCATATGACGACTGTAATGCTTGAAAGAACAAGTGGCGAACTCAGCAGAAAGTTTTTTGATATCACTTACAACGGCTCCCACTTCAGACCGATTCCTCTCCCGGAAAAGAATATGCTGAATCATCGATAAGCAATCTGAGACTAAAATGATGTTTAAGAAACCGTGATCTTTTGATACCGTCAGCGCTCGCCTGATAGCCGTAGCCTCAGCAACTTCAGGGGAGATGATGCCACCAATGCTTTCGTTGCAAGCCATTAGCATAGCACCTGTGTGATCACGTACCACTGCCCCCCCAGCCCATCCGTCTCTCCGCAGCAAAGATCGCAGCATCCACGTTAACACAATTACAAAACCAGTCCTTCCGGTGGTGGAATCCATCGTGACTTTGAGGAAGATTCACACGTTTTTACGTTACCAAGCTGTTGTGTGTATTTGTTCGGGCTTAAAAATTAGCTCATTCTGAAGGAATCTGTTAGATGCTCCCTCTTAACATGTCATTTGCTGCCCTCCTGTGTCTTTGGGGCCTCACGGCATCCATGACGGATTTCATCTGGAAGTTGTTGAACACTGTTAGGAATAAATTAGCTTCAGATTTAGGCTAATCAAGCAGTTAGCAGATTCCTTAGAATATTCTCTTTAGCAGTTAGCATATTAGAGATTTGTCCAATCGCTGTGCAAAGCGAACAGTTGTGTCCTTTCCAAAGAGACACAAGTTTTGTAACCGATATGTACTCCCGACTGTTGAGGTCATATAAATACCCACAGTCCACATCAATGAAAAGCAATTATTCACATCCATTCGTTCTCTCTCTGTTTCTATCTCTTCACGTCATCAGCACTTGCTTTGCCAAAAGCGATGACAGTAAGGGGAAATTCTCTGTCAAATCTGCATATCATGTGTATGTGACAATGAGGGATACAGGACAAATGTCTGGCTATACTGAGAACTCAGTCCAATGGAAGCAAATTTGGGAGTTACCATGTTTACCAAGTGTTAAGCAGTTTGTATGGAGGCTAGCCCACAATAGCCTGCCACTAAAGATGAATATAAAAAGAAGGGGAATGGAGTGTGACACATTATGTGTATGTTGCAAACGGCAGAATGAAGATGGAGCTCACTTATTCTTAAAATGCAAAGAAGTCAAACAGCTGTGGAGATCGATGGGATTGGAAGGACTATGTGATCGTATGTGCACTTTTGGGAGTGTAGAAGCAGTGGTACAAGCGATCCTAGCACTAAAGGAAAATGAAAAGATCCTAGTATTTTGCATGCTTTGGCGTTGGTGGCTGAGAAGGAACAAAATAAATTCAGAAGGGATGAGGATTTCTGTACAGGAGGTACGTAGCCAATCAGAATATTGGGCTTCTGAATCTGCTCTATTCTGTCGGGCAGATGCAGTTCGGGACAAACAACAAAAGCAGTTGCAGTGGTTGCCTCCAGAAGGAGACTTCCTGAAGATTAATCTGGATGGTGCTTTTCATCCTGAAACAAGAGTAGGCGGGTGGGGTTTTGTCATCCGAGATTGTACCGGCGCTGTCCGAGGATCTGGTGTTGGCTATATGGCACAAGCTGGAAGTGCAGCGCATGCAGAGGCGCAAGCTTGCTCAGAAGCAATCAGTGCGGCGGCTCAATGGGGAATGGGACATATCCAAATCGAAGCTGATGCACAGAATCTCTTGAAAGCAATGCAGGGGAGTGAGTTCGACCTGACACCGGAGGGTGTCATTTACCGAGACATGCGTCTCTTCGTCCAGTTAAATTTTCTCTCCGTTATTTATTCGTACTGTCCTCGTACTTGTAATAATCTAGCACATGCCTTAGCGGCTGATGGTGTGAGTAGGGGTGAGAGCATGCCCAATGCATAGCCCTAGGGGTGTTGCCTCACACCTTTATCTAGGTTCGGGTGGTCCAAAGTTGGTTCGGATGAGGAGGTAGCCTCTTCATCAGGAGGCAACCTCTTCAGCCATAAAGTGAAAAATGTGAGAGAGAAAGAGAAAAACCAAATCAGCTTTTGAGAGAAAAACATATTAATGGGACCATAACATGGCATGCATATGTCAAAAGTTTTATCCAAGCCTAGTTGGACAGCTGCCTCCATTGCTCATGCCCTTATGGCCTGAATCACTACCTGTACTGTCTAGTGTCTCGGTGGCCAGCAGGTTTGCTGAGCCTGTTAATTAATGGAATAGAGTGTTCCATATAAAAAAAAAAAAAAAAAAAGCGAATAGGCCAAGGAGAGAAGAAGTACAGAGAAAGGTAAGAAAGGATGGACTCGCTGCCATCCTTGGCTTTTTCCTTCGCTCGTTTTGTGGCACGAGAGGAGCGCCGCTTCCATACTCGTCGCCATCGAACCTTCGCTGTTCGTCGCCGGAACTTCGGCCGTCGCCATCGCCTGGACAGGAACCGTGGCCTCCGCCACCACAGGACACTATGGAGTACCCCTCGCCGCCGATATGGTCCTGGTGCTGGTCTCCGTCGGCGCCACCCATATCACCGGCACAGCTACCGTGGTTACCGCTGGGTGCAACGCCGCCACTCGCCTGGAGCACCAGGCCCAAGTACCACGGTGGTTGTGGGCCCCGGTCATGCCACAAGTTGCTACCGTGGTGCTGGAGGTCGTTGTCGTCGAGTCGGAGGTGGCTACAGAGTTTGAGAACGAGGCCTCCGCCTCCAACGTCACCACGGACGCCGACGAACTTCGGCCTCCTCCGCCGGCATTCACTGCCCCGCCCATGGACTGGCTGCTGGGCGGGCCGAGCGCCGGGTGGCTTGCCGACGACCCCGAGCGCGACGATGATGAACTGGAGACTTCGCTGCCGATGATGCGCTACTTCGAGCGCCATGGGAACAGGCCGCGCCTCCCGTCCCCGACGCCCTCCGACGAGGTCGCGGAACACTTCGCTCCGCCGGGCTACGCCGACGTGACGGAGTTCTTCGAGCCGCCGGCTGCGGCTCCCGTGGACGCGCTCCCGCTGGCGCTCACCACCAACCTCCAGACGGAGATGGAGGGGAACGGGGCCGTGGCAACCGCTCGCGCCCGCGCGCTCGTCCCCGACCTCAACCTCCCCGTGCCGGAGGAGAAGGAGGAGGAGAACGAGGACGCGGCGCCGTCACCCACCCTCCCGACGCCCTCACCTGAGGCGCGCGTGCTTGTCCGCCGCCTCGCATCAGCCATGGCGGCTCGCCCTGCCGGCATCCGCGCCGGGACTTGGTCCCCGGCGAAACTTAGCCTCACAGATCGCTTGGGGGCGCTCCGCCTTGAAGACCCCTCCGAGGGAACAAGCCGCCGTTGAATCGCTGGACACGGCCGCTGGCATGAAGCTGGGCAGAACTATGTAGAAGATAAGGCGAGGAGGAGTGGACGACGACGGGATTTTATTTTCCCCAAGTCGCTCCTCCCAGACTCTCCCTATTTTTCTATTGAGATCAGCGGTGTCCCGAGACAGGCTGTGTACTGAAAAGTCTGGAAAGCTATATGCCTAGTTTACTAAGTACTGTTACGTATAGTACTACTGTCTGGAAATCTCTGTTTTATGTAAATACATCTATTCTAGACCTTATGTTTATTAGAAGTCACAAGTATGTAATGTACCATGTTATTAACATATTTGCCCCTAGCATATTATAACATGTTATTTGGTACAGCAATTTTATCCCAGCTCTAAATTCATCCGCGTTCAAATTGTTCCTCTAGAACAAATTTGTTGCTTACCAAAATAAATTTTACTATCAAGTAAAATTAATTAAATGCATGATCATACATGCAGGAAAAATGGGTGACATCAGTAAAAAAGAATTCCAAGAACTATAACTTGATGGAAGTAACTATCTATCATGGGCCATGGATATGAAAATAAATTTAAATGATCGTGGCCTTGGTCCCGTGATTATCACACCCCCCGAAAATGCTCCAGAAATACCCCAAGTGGCAAAGTATGCGGCATTACATTTCATAAGGCACCACCTCCATCCCGATTTAAAAAATGAATATTTGATGGAGGAGGATCCACTAGCTTTATGGAACTCCCTCAAGGAGAGATATGACCAACAAAGAGCGGTTATGTTGCCGGAAGCCGAGAGAGAATGGTCTCTCATAAGGTTCCAGGACTTTAAGTCCGTTGCGGCATATAATTCTTCCGTGCATAAAGTTAACTCCAAACTGAGATTTTGCAACAAGCAAGTTTCAGATGAAGATTTAATCGAGAAAACCTTATGCACTTTCCATCCCTCGATGAGGATATTGCAACAGAAATATCGTCAACACAAATACACGAAGTATTTTGAGCTTATATACACATTACTTCAGGCCGAGAAGCATGATGAACTTCTCATGAAAAATCACAATGCTCGCCCAACGGGTGCCATGCCGATCCCTGAAGCACATGCTAATGCTCATTTTACTAATAAATTCGGAAACCGTAAGAGGAACTTCCGAAAATTCAAGGGAAAGTGGAAGAATAATGGTCAAAGGACCAATGGTCAATTTAAGGGGAAAGGTCATTTCAAGAAAAATGATCAAAATGACAACTCTCAAGTTTGTCAAAGGTGTGGATGTGCGAATCATCGTACAAACAAATATCGTATTCCCAAGCACCTAGTGGATCTATACATGAAGTATGGAGGAAAAGGGAAGCAAGTTCATGGAAACAAGGCTGAAGCTCACTTCAACGCCATTGAAGACAACCCTCAAGCTAGTCCTTCTCAAAGTGCTATTGAAGAATTCAAGCCAAAGGACAACATCATCCTCGATGAAGACATGCTTGTGGACTACACCCAAGATGTTTTTGGAGACCTCAATTGATCTCCTAAACAATTGATGTCACTTAGCTACTCACACACTACGTTGTGTTATATATTGTATAACAACAAGTAGAATAAAGTCTTTTAGACTACATGTATTGTATTATGTGAATCAAACATAATATTGTAATATATTTATATTTTGAATTTGTAATATAAATACTATGTATGTAATTTGATGAATATATGAATAAAATAAATTTATTCTAAAATATTCTCTTTCTATTTTTAGAAATTTTACGGGAAAAATCCGATGGAAGAAGAATTATGTTTAGTGGATAGTGCTACTACTAACACAATTTTAAGGGAAACAAAATACTTCCAAACTCTTACTAAGAGAAAGGAAGATGTTATGACTATAACCGGGAGTAACAAAGCAATAATTGGTTCTGGAAGAGCCACATTCACACTCCCTATGGGTACTACTATTGTAATTCAGAATGCACTCTTGTATCCTGAATCAACACGTACCCTTATAAGTTTCAAAGATATCCGATCAAATGATTTCCATCTTAAAACTGTTAAGATGGATAAGAAAGAATATTTGCTTTTAACAAAAAGCGACGGATATGAGGAACAAACTCTTGAAAAATTCCCTTCATTTTCATCCGGATTATACTTTACATACATCAAACCCGTACCTTATGTTGCGTACAAAATAATTTTTCAAAATCTTGATAAATTCAAGACTTGGCATGATCGTCTTGGTCATCCTGGAATAGGTATGATGAGAAAAATTATAAGCAATTCTGTTGGTCATAATTTACCAATTAAAAGATTTCCTAAATCATCAGATTTCGTATGCACTGCATGTGCTACTGGGAAATTAATTATTAAGCCATCCTACCTCAAAGTGAAAAATGAGTCGCTTAATTTTCTTGAAAGAATTCAAGGAGATATATGTGGTCCAATACAACCTCTATCAGGACCATTTAGGTACTTTATGGTGCTAATTGATGCATCCACTAGATGGTCACATGTGTGTTTATTATCAACACGTAACCATGCTTTTGCAAAACTAATAGCTCAAATTATCAAATTAAGAGCAAATCATCCTGAACACAGGATTAAAACAATAAGAATGGACAACGCGGCTGAATTCAGCTCACGTGCATTCAATGATTATTGTATGGCCTTAGGCATTCATCTAGAACATTCCGTACCTTATGTTCATACTCAAAATGGATTGGCTGAATCTTTAATCAAAAGAGTAAAATTAATTGCTAGACCATTATTGCAGAATTGCAATTTACCAACCTCTTGTTGGGGACATGCGGTTTTACACGCCGCAGATCTGATACAAGTCAGACCAACTGCATATCATGAAACTTCCCCATTTCAAATAGTACGAGGCAATCAGCCAAGTATTTCCCACCTGCGAAAATTCGGTTGCGCTGTATACGTACCGATATCACCACCGCAGCGTACCTCCATGGCCCCCCATAGAAAAATTGGAATCTATGTGGGATATAAATCTCCGTCAATTATAAAATATTTAGAACCCCTAACAGGGGACCTGTTTACAGCCCGGTACGCTGATTCAATTTTTGATGAGGATCATTTCCCGGCATTAGGGGAGAAACAAACCACAAAAAATGCCAGGAAATAGATTGGAATGTAACAGGCATCCAATCCTTAGATCCACGTACTAAAGAATCTGAATCTGAAGTTCAGAGAATAATAGATTTGCAACACTTTGCAAATAACTTGCCAGACGCATTTACTGATCACAAAGGTGTCACTAAATCATATATCCCTGCAGTCAATGCACCAGAACGAGTAGAGGTACCAAATAAAACTACTCAACTCCCAATTGCAAATAAAAGGGGAGAAATCTGGTCTCAAGGGAAAAGGCTTCTCCAAAGCCACCGCGGAAACAAAGAAAATCTATGACGGTAAATGCAAATCAACCTGAAGTTGATAGACACCAAGATGATGTTCAACATCAAGAACCTAGCATAAATGTGCACACAAATTCTATTGCTGGGACATCGAAACAACCAGACTCCGTTGTTATGGGAAATCACACGGTGCTCGAAGAAACTAATGAAATTTCCATAAACTATATCGATTCGGGAGAATCATATAATAGAAAGACTACAATTGTCGACACATATTTCTCCTCTAAAATTGCTAAAACCCTTCAACTGGATCCGAGCCAAAATCTATGAAAGAGTGCCTGAAGCGCTCAGATTGGCCTAAATGGAAGGAGGCAATTGAGGCAGAATTGCGCTCGCTTAATAAAAGAGAGGTATTCTCTAAAGTAATACCTACTCCTTAAAAAGTCTTCCCTGTGGGAGCTAAATGGGTTTTCGTTCGAAAAAGGAACGAAAATAATGAGGTGGTGAGATATAAAGCGAGACTAGTAGCACAAGGGTTTACGCAGAGACCCGGTATCGACTACGACGATACATATTCTCCTGTAATGAGTGAAATTACGTTTCGATACTTAATATCATTGGCGGTACAAATGAATTTATCAATGCGGTTAATGGATGTAGTGACCGCATATCTATATGGGTCACTCGATGCGGATATTTATATGAAAGTCCCTGATGGACTTAAAATCCCTAATCCAAATATAAATCGCAACATGTATTGTGTAAAATTACAAAAGTCACTCTATGGCTTAAAGCAGTCGGGTAAAATGTGGTATAACCGGCTTAGTGAGTTCCTTCTTCAGAAAGGATACTCAAATAATGATGATTGCCCATGCGTTTTCATAAAGAAATCCTCAAAAGGATTTTGCATCATCTCAGTTTATGTTGATGACCTCAACATCATTGGTAACGCGACAGATATATCTGTAGCACGCAATCATTTAATGACGGAGTTTGAGATGAAGGATTTGGGAAAAACCAAATTATGCTTAGGTTTACAACTTGAGCATCTTCCCTCAGGAATACTCGTTTATCAGCCAGCATATATTCAGAAAGTTTTGGAAAAATTCAATATGGATAAATCATATCCATCCAAGACACCCATGGTCGTTAGATCCCTTGATATGGAAAAGGATCCTTTTAGACCTAGGGATGATAACGAAGAAGTATTGGGACCTGAGTTTCCATACCTTAGTGCGATAGGAGCACTAATGTACCTTGCTAATTGTACTAGGCCAGATATTGCCTTCGCAGTAAATTTATTGGCTAGACATAGTGTAGCTCCAACAAAACGCCATTGGGCTGGAGTGAAGAATATCTTCAGATATTTACAAGGTACCAAAGATCTTGGTTTATTCTATAAGAAGAATCAAGACATGACTTTGACTGCCTATACTGATGCTGGCTATCTTTCTGATCCCCATAATGCTAGATCACAAACTGGATTTGTATTTTTATTCGGTGGAACTGCTATCTCATGGAAGTCAACTAAACAGACTTTAGTAGCAACTTCCACTAACCACTCTGAAATAATTGCGTTATATGAAGCTTCACGTGAGTGTGTATGGCTTCGCAGAGTGATTAATCACATCCAGACCTCATGCGGCATAGGTTCATTAGAATCACCAACTATTATCTATGAAGATAATGCTGCATGTGTTGCTCAAATGCATATGGGATATATTAAAAGTAATATCACAAAACATATTGCTCCAAAGCTGTTCTTTCCTCATGAATTACAGAAAAATGGAGAAATTGATATTTTGCAAACAAAATCATGTGACAATCTTGCAGATTTGTTCACTAAGTCTTTACCAGCAGCTGCATTTCAAAAATGCATCCTTGGCATTGGTATGAGACGACTTAGAAATTTGCAAAGTTCAGGGGGAGAAATCTCCCAGGTCTAAACTTAGTATTTATCATCCGATAATAATATATTGTACTTTTCCTTATGAGTTCTCCAACGGATTTCTCATATAGGTTTTAATAATACAATTATTATACCAACGGTATATCGGATTCCTATATTCTCCTTATATTTTTCACAGGATTTTTGGAGGACATACATGGATTGAAGAAAATCAAGTTCTTACAAGACTAAGGACTATCAGGACGTTCGCATTCAAGACGCTATGGATAATTACAAGAAATATAAAGATTTTGAAGACAGCGTTGTCCAAGGGGGAGTGTTAGGAATAAATTAGCTTTAGATTTAGGCTAATCAAGCAGTTAGCAGATTCCTTAGAATATTCCCTTTAGCAGTTAGCATATTAGAGATTTGTCCAATCGCTGTGCAAAGCGAACAGTTGTGTCCTTTTCAAAGAGACACAAGTTTTGTAACCGACATGTACTCCCGACTGTTGAGGTCATATAAATACCCACAGTCCACATCAATGAAAAGCAATCATTCACATCCATTCGTTCTCTCTCTGTTTCTATCTCTTCAAACACTTCTCCTTCCCGGTCCCAAAATGATTGTCAGCGCCACAAATCCCCACCACCGTCATTAGATTACATCCTGTCTCTCTCGCCCTCTTTGTTAGAGGATCTGCCTGAAACAACATATCCTAACAAAACACAAATTTGCGCTAGCTAAAAACTGAACCATCAAGAATTACAACCTATTTCTGAACTAACGCAGTACTCCAACATCTTGGTTCAGCTACACCCAAACATGCCAGAATGAGCAGGCAGAAAGACCAATGTTGTTTATGCAAGGCCAAAAACTCATAATTGGCAACCGCTCACAGCAAATCAGTAGAGTAGTTAAGGCAGGCACGCATGTTACTGGAGCGGGGTGGGATAAAGAACACAGCCAATGTAAAACTGATGTCTCAGTCATGCAGCCAGGGTACTCATGTTTACAAAGTAATGTTAGAACTCAGACAAAAATGAAAACGTAATGCAACAGGATCATAGTTGTCACAAGAGCAGGGCGGTGGCTGCTCATTTCTTTGTAGGAGCCTGACCAATAAATTTGGTAAGAACGTGACAATCCGGCGGAGTGATGTTCTTATAGTACTGATATATCGTCTCTGTTATTTCGAACCCAAACTTCTTGTAGAAAGCAATTGCATCGTCGTTGTTTGTCTGAACATGCAAGTATATCTCCGGGATGTTCTGCTTCGCACAGAGATCGAAAACATGGTTCAGCAGCTTAGTTCCTGCCAAAACAAAACGAATCAATTATAACGCAGCACAGATTGTACACTTCTACTCTTAAAAGGCAGCTTGTGATGTTGCCACTTGGCAAAAGCAAACTATTCACATTCCTTGGATATCGTGAAAAATAATACAAAAAGCGAAAGCATCATAGGTGTATTTCAAGCATGTGAAGTTTAAAACAAATTCATATTCATATTCTTTCAACTAGCATTCATATTTTGAGACCGTGCTGCTGTAGGGGTAAGGGGTAACAAACAAAAAATGCTGCAGTGAGTTGCCACACTATTTTTTCTTATCAAACATAACCATCCAAACAGTCCTAAAACGTGTATATGAACCTTTCAATTGAAGCAAACTCAAATTTCTTTGCACCACAATGTGGCCAGAGCTTTCTAAAACTGTTTTGTGTAAACTCCTGAAATACTCATTTACCATCAAAGGAATCTTATTGCCAAAAGGCATGTTAGCAGTCAGTGCAGTGTGGGAAAAGGTGTAGCCTAGCATTAAGAGGACTCTGAAACGTATATAAACAAACAACACAGTATGAATAACTGCTAGGTGAACCACATGTGCTATCTAGTCACTAGGAGGACGGACATACCCAACTTACTATCATTGGATAGTACGATTGACGGGGCAGCGGTTGCTAAAAGAAAGCATGGAGAAGCAGCTATTGTTCGAAAAATATTGGAGCAGAAGTTGTGAAATCAGGCCAGAGTTTCTTTTAAGTTAGATGGTGTAAAATCCTAAAATTCTCATGTTAGCAGCCAACAGTGTGATATTAGCATTTAGAGGACTCTGAAACTTACCAACAAACAACAAAGTATGGATAGCTCATTTTATGCAAAGATACTACTAGCTAAGCAAGGCTAACCCCATGTGCCACCAAGTCACGGGAAGCGGTGTGTGTGCATACTAACATACTATAATTGGATAGGATGACCGACGAGGGCAGGGGTTGGTCGCAAAGCCAAGCATGACCATTGCTCAGAAAAAAAATGAAGAGGCAGCCCATAATTTTTTGTTGCGCGACGATCTTTAACCTTATTCTTACTGTAGTTGAAGTCACAAGGTATTTTATTGCAGATGTGTTAACACTAGTAACATCATTGTCGGGGCTTCATTTGGTTTGGGAGTACTACTACTATTACTCACATGCTCTTCCTCCTGCAAAAAATTGCAAGTGCTCATTCTGGTGGAGGGACTGTCTGAAAGACTGAAACTTTTGCCCACTTCTAAAAGTCTTGCTACATGTTATCTACATAATGGTTCCTCAGTGCTCCTATGGCATGATAGTTGGCACAGTCAGGATCTAAGGCAGGTCTATCCACATTTGGCACCATTTGCTAAAAAAATAGAATTTCTTCAGTGCAGCACCTCTCTTAGACTCTTTGTTGGATTTGTTTCACTTGCCTCTGTCAGCTGGTGCATTTGCTGCATACCAGGATTTCAGTGTTCTAGTGGCAAATGCAAATGATGGAGAAGGTTCAGATTCTTAGTCAAATCCATGGGGACCCACGTTTTTTTGTATCCAAAGGCAATTCTTATTTATGAAATGAGAGATATCCTGATCAGATTCCCACCGCTTTTGGTTGGTTATGGAAATCATGCTGCCAGCACAAACATAAGGTCTTTTTTCTGGTTGCTGCTTCAGGACAGGCTAAACCCTAGAGCTGTGCTGCAAAGAAGAATTTTTTTCATGCCTGATTACACTTGTATGTGCAATGAGGGAGTTCTAGAAACAAGAGAATGTCTGTTTTTTAACTGCCCTTTTGCAAAGGCTTGCTGGAAAAACCTACGCCCAAATAGGGATATCTCTGCTAATCAAACTCCTTTGGAATGCATTGCATATCTGAAACAGCAGCTGAATAAACCTTTCTTTATGGAGTTGATTATGCTGGGAGCTTGGGCTATTTGGAAAACTAGGAATGCATTCATATTCCAAGGAGTTAGGGCTAATTTATATAGGTGCGGAGCTCTTTAAGGAGGAACTTCACTGGCTCAAGTTCAGAGCAAAGAGGACGAGTTAATCTCTTTTTTCAACTTGGATAAATAGCTTCATTTAATCCTTATCATTTTTCTGTACAAATATATTTTACTCTTGCAAATACAAGAACCAAAAAATATATAAATATGTGCAGTAGAATGCAGCTGTTGTCTGTCAAAACAACCAGTGTCAGCCCATTATTTCTAACCTATTTTCCTGTGCTGAATTTCTGATACATGTAAATGTTTTCTTTTAGAACTTGCATGCCATCAACAGCTGCAACGATTACATATGAACAAGCATATAGAACGGTACATGTTAAAATCCTTTTCTCCTTAAATAAAATCCTTCTCCAGAGGAAGTAAGTATTACCATCTACACAACAATAAAACACATACCATGTCCTACAGGATATAACGTGATAAGAGTATTAAACCTTAATTTCATGAGCAGATGTGGCAGATAGTCACTATCTACAATCTTTGACACACCCAACATGATTTTAATAAAAGATGCTGGTATAAGCATGATCATCATCATTTGTTGGTAGAGTTGAAATTAGGGTACAAGATAAAATGCAGATGATGCAATGCAGTAGCCATACAACTATTCAACAATTACTATCTGATCCACAATGTCAGCAACCAGGAAAATAAGCACCAAGTTATTATCTTACTTGTAAGGTTCTAGGCCTCATGAGCAAACCCCAATACGGTGTTCTTTTCATATAACCAAAAAATAAGTTTAGGTAGGAAAACAAATCTCACCAAGACCGAGACCACGGTAGGGCGCCAATACACCCAGAGTCATGATATAAACACAGACCGCCCCTCCTTCCTTCTTCTCCAGGCGACAAGCAATTGCCCCAACACATATATCGCTGTAGTAAGCTACAAACAGACAGGAAAAAAACAGCAATCAGACAACAGCAGTGACATATTCTTTCATACACGAAATCAGCCGAACCCAGCAGAGAAATCAATGTACCGGCAACCTAGATGCATACATACAACTAAGGGGGGCATTCTAAAATCCAAATCCAAATGGTTATTCCTCCCCAATCTCGCAGCAATCAACCGTTTCCTGCCTTCTGTCCGCAGATCCAATAGCTGGAAGCGAGCGGATACAATCCCAATACAGGAAACGACCGGATGAGGCCACGAACTGATCCCGGCGGCGCGAGGTAGGGATTCGAACAAGATTGGAAGAGACGGATGGGGAAGGGGGCGTGCTCACCGAGCTTGGAGAAGTCCTTGGAGGCGATGGCGTCCTGGTAATACTTGTCGTTGTAGCGGACGGGGAAGAGCGCCGTGTTGAGCTTCTTGAGCTGCATCACGTTCTTGTCCCGCAGGCCATCGAGGGACGTCCGGGCGACGCCGCCGCCGCCGCCGCCGCTCTTGTCCTTGCTCCCGGCTGCCTCTCCTTCCCCAGCGCCCATGCTCCCCGCCCCTCTTGCTCGGATGCTCTCGCCGTCGCCGTCGCCGTCTCCTTGGCCTCTCCCGAGACTCGAAAGTTTGCGTGCGATGCGACCACGGCGGCGGGTGCGACTAGCGACCAAAACCCTTCCGCTGTTTTGTTGTTTTCGCTACTTCTGACTGCTTTCGCTGACACATCGGGCCTACCGACAGTCACCGACCGCGGCAAGAAACGAAGCACCATTGCCTTGCGTTGCGTGCCCTTGCATTTTTTTTTAAGAATTTCAGGATTTTTTTTTGAGGGGTGAGGGGCCCACTGGAAGATTTTTTACATCATGCACCAAAGCTGGGCGAATGAAATCTGGTTGATCATCAACTCAAACAGCAGGTTGCTAAGAGCATCTCCACCGACAGCCCTCAAATAAGCGTCGGCAGGAGCGCCGGTACTTTCGTTTGGGGATGCTGGCACTGTATGCTCTATTTGGAGGAGCTGTTTCCACACCGGCGTCTCCAAATAGGTGGTCCCGATAGAAGTTTTTTTACATAAACTACATATTATGCTTAGAGTTTCATTTTAATGTCATTCAAGATCGACGAATGAATAATACTTTCCGGCAAATTCGAGTAAAACATTATTCACTCCTCGATCCGGATGACATTTGAAACCTGCTTATCTCTAGCCTACTACCTACTGGCCACCTGGCTCTGTGAGGTGGACGATCGACAGGAGCTCTCTCCCATGCTTTCTCCCATGCTCTCTACCCTGCTCCTTCGTTGTTGAACCCCCGCTGATCTCTCTGCCACGAACGTCAAGTAGGCGGCTCTATCCGTGGCCAGCGCCTCCTAACGCAGCTGCTGCTCCATCTCCTCCTGCCGCTGACGGTGATCCAACTCCTGTCTCTGTAGCCGGAGCTGCATCTCCGCCAAACGACACTCCTCGTAGACTTCATCCTGATGTTGTGTCTCCTCCCGCTGCAACCGCCGCAGCGCAAGATCCTCCCACCCCTTTTGTCGTCGCGCCTCCCACCGGCGCTGGCTCAGCGCCTCCCGCCGCCGCCGCGCCTCCTGGAACTCCAGCCGCTCCGCCTCCTCGCGCGCCAGCCGGTTCTCCTCCTCCTAGCGCCGCTGCTCTGCCTCCTGGCGCTGGCGCTCCGCCTCCCGCCGCGCCTCCCCGCGCTCCCTCCGCTCCCATCGCTCCGCCTCCTGGCGCTGCCGCTCGCCCACGTCGTAGGCATCTACGATCGCCGCTAGCGCCGCCTCCTCCCACGCCTTGTACTCTGCGAGCTGCGGGTCCGCCTCCAACACTTCTACGGTCGACTCTAGCGCTGCCTCGTCCCACGAATTCCACATTGTGCTTTTTCTAGGGTTTTTGCAGCAATGGCGAGGGAGGAGGGATAATATAGACCGCCGACGAGGCGGGAAACATCCCGCGCGGTGTCGTGGCGGGAGACTTTCCCGCGCGGCACCATGTGACAAGGTATCGACTTGTCAATGCCTACAGATTGTAGACTAGGGTTTTAGTTGGAAGTAGAGGGCAACTAGATCTCGAGGGTTCAGCCGGAAGTACTCGACTGCTAGAAAATTAGGGTTGTGTTGACAATGAAATCGATCCCTTCTTTCTCCCTCGACTCCCCCTTATATAGGAGGTGGAGTCGAGGGTTTCGTGATGTACAAGTTACAAAGTCCGGGAGACTCTTTGAGTTCGTCCCGTAATAGTTACAAGTCATTATTCCTAATACAACTCTATTTTTCCAAACTAACTCTTAATTGGACTTCCGGGCTTCATAAACTTCGGGTCGTGGGCCTTCAGTAAACCCCGGGTACTATCTTCGGCAGGCCCATTGAGGATGCCTATGTCAGTAGCCCCCGAGATTTTGCTTGAATCGAAAAATCATGGAAAATCTCCATCTTTACAATTAACATATGATTTCTTCGAGTTAATAAATAACTTTCATAAAACAATCGTATATTGTACAGGGATAATGGTAGTTGGGGCTGGTTCATCTGACGGATCAGGTACCAGTTAATTTCTCTTGTGGCAATCCCGCAAAAACCTACTTCATGATCACGTCCCTGGACATGATCTCGGGATACTGGCGTAATTCGACATGTGCCGCTTAAGGTCTTACCAGACGTCAAATTCCAATTATGTTTTATCGGGTATCTAACGCGTCCGTTAGGATTTTTCTTTGTATCTGTTGATACGGAAAAAGTAGCAGAACGCAGTCAGAGGCGATGCCACACCTCGCAGGACGGATCCCGGGGTCTTACCTTCGCAAAGTTTCACGGCATTCAGAGATTAAATCGCGACTGAGGCGCTCTGAGAATATATTGTCGAGTGCCTTTTTCGGCTGCTGGAATAGCACATTTATTCGAGTCAACGGATGACTTGTATTTTGTTTATTTTTTTCCTCCCGATGGGAGTATATGAAGAGTTATTTCATAACTCGAAATATGCTCACTATGTCTTTTTTAATTTCATCGGGTACGCGAACAACGTTCCCGATGGGAGTAGCCCCCGAGGCTACATCCAAGTGCTTGTACTTGGTTGTAGGCTCACCTTTTTAATGCTGCTTTCGCTATATTGTCAACTTCTTCCATTGCTTTCATCTTTATCGGGTGCGCGACCAGCGCTCCCGATGGGAGTAGCCCCCGAGGCTACAGTTGAGTATTTATACTTGGCTGTAGGCTCAATTTTTTGTCATTATTAACCATCTCTTTATCAAACTCCTTAAAAAAGTAGCCCCCGAGCATTTGAGCAAAAACTTGTATTTGATCAAAGGCTCTCGAAGTTACTTATGATGCTCCTCTGCCGCCAATCTTCAAAACACCGCAATCGAAGTTTTTCTTTAAAGTGACATCAGCGCCGACGATGGCCACGATCATTGTATTGGGAAAACGCGAGTCCTGTCCTTTCACTGACCTGTGGGGCCGAAAGTCTGCTGCTTTTGACACGTTACGCAAGTGGGGGAACACACGTCCTCCGCTTTTTCTGGCACGCGCACTGTGGCGCCTCTCTAGTTCACTCGTAGTAAAAATACGTTTTTACCCTTGGAAACACGTGTAGGGCATCAAATCCATTCTCCCACCATCCAACGGCGCGGCGTTTCGCTGGCCTGGCATAAATAGTCTTCTTCCTCCTCAGAAATCCCCTTCGCTACGCCGCGCTCATATCCCCTCTCTGTCCAAAAACTTCCATTGCAACCAAGCAAGCTCGTGCGCTCGTCCTCCTCCTCAATCTCTACAACGCCAACGTTGATGCCACCGCGGGCGAGGCTCACCAAGCACACCACTCCAGAGACAAGCATGGCGGCACAAGATCTGGAGGTTTCCGAGTGGGAGAGATCCAAGATCTCAAACCAAGACTCGAACTTGATGAAGAAACTTGGTTTGATGAAGAAGGAGGGAGCGCTAATCTTCCCCAGTGAAGAAAGCTTTCCGACGCCCCCCATCCAATATCGGGTAACCTTTGTTGACCACCTCATCCGCGTTCTCTCCGCTCCTATCCATGATTTCCTTCGTGGATTGCTTTTTGTGTACGGGATGCAGCTGCACCAGCTGACTCCCAATTCTATCCTCCATATTTCTATCTTTATCACCCTCTGTGAATGCTTTCTCGGGACCCAACCGAATTGGGCTCTGTGGAAACGCATTTTCTGCATTCGCCGCAACAACTCCCACAACATCGCCTACAATATAGGTGGTGTTGTTATCTATGTCCGTCCTGACGTCGATTATTTCGACGTCAAATTCCCCGACTCCGTCCAAGGGTGGCGCAGGAGATGGTTATACGTCCGCGAGGAATGCCCCGACTCGCTGGAATACAACATCGCCCCCTTTGATGGTAGCGCAAAAAAATTTCGGCGCCGATCCTGGGACGCAGAAGCCACCGAAGAAGAGAAAATAGCGACAGATGCACTGATGAAGCGCATCCATGAGCTGCAGAATACCTGAGGCAAAGAATTAACGGGTATTCAGATTACTGCACATTTCCTTAGGATTAGGGTGCAACCTCTGCAGGCTCGCAAGAACCCTCTGTGACTATATGCTGGCGATAAATACGTCGACCGCATATCCAAAGACCTCTCTGTGAAGGATTTGGAAAAGCTTGTCCGTCGTGTTTCATCGCTAAGCAAGAAAGATTCAGTTCCATCCTCTTGCCGAGTGGAGCCGTACACCAGCACCAATCCCCTTCCCAAGGTAAATGACTTGTCCTCTTGCAATTTTGTTCTTTCGACTACTATCTTGCATAAATTGTCTTCCCGAGTTTTTATTGTTTCGACTACTATTTTGCTGAACTTTCTGTTGATGATTTTCTTCTTCAGAAACACCAACTTTTGTCCTCCCTTCCTCCCCTTCCTGAAGGTGGGGAGGTTGATGAACGTACCGTCGTTACTGACGACGCGTAGGGTACTTCTCGCCCTGAGAGAGAAGTCGTGGGATCTCAAAAATCTGCGGCTTCCTCTGAAAGAGAAACTGAATCCGACGCTTCCGAGTCGGTGCACTCTCTCCCTTCCGCTGCTTCCCCAAGGAATAAGAGAAAAAGGGGTGATGTAGAGGACTCCGGCACCTCCAAACCCGACGGATCACCTGCCGAAGAAACTACTCCCGAGGAGGAGGAGGAAGCCTTCAATCCTTACGAGGATGCCCTCGTTAGCTCGTAAGCTACCCTGCCTTCTTTTTCTTTTTTGCATACTACTTGTACATTTTCTCATACTATCTTTTGTGGACAGTGGCGAAGAAGAAGAAGAACCTGCTACCAATGTGACTGCTCCCACAAGCACGTCACAAACTTTGGTTCTTTCGGAAACTCGTCGCGCAGCGGAGGAAACTTCGCCTCCTCAACAAGATCTGGAAACGTCGACTCCTGCCGCCAGCCCCCGAGCCCCCTCGCCGAAGAGAGTGAGGGTTGAACTTGGCAAAGAACCGGGCCTCTTGGCCGGAAGCTCGACGACTCCTCCTTTGGATGACGTAAGTATCCTTGCAACTATTCTATCTTCTGTCGAGTTTTTCTCCTCTTAACCTTTCTCGCAACTTTCTTTTGATCAGCCTCTGATGAAGGAATTCATTCATCTTGGTACTCAATTCATTGGGTACCGCGACACTGTCGATAATTTGAAAGGTACACCTTTCTATTGTCTTTATTTTCACGCAATGATCTATCTTGTTGTATATCTTAACACTTCTACCTTGTTCCCTTCCGCCAGAGGCTCTCGCCAAAGCTAACAAGCGAGCCGATGACTTCGCCAGCAAGCTTGAACAGAGCGAGAAAGCTCGCGAGAAGGCCGAACAAGACGCTGCCTCTGTTGGAGATCTTCGGAAAAGACTCCATCAAGCTGAAACCGCCTTAAGCGAGAATATAACTCAAAAAACTGCTCGCGAGGAAGATGTCATTGGCCTCCTGGAGTCGCAGAATCGGCGCTTTGTCAGTAATTTAATTAATTCCTTTGCTCGGATCCCTTCCAAGAGTAGCTCTCCCTGTATTTCTTGATAACCCAAAATTCGTTTCAGCAGGAAAGATGGTTCAAGACTTTGAACTTGAAAGGCCTGAAGGGGATCGTCTTCTCGACGCCCTTTCTCTCCTTGAGATTCATGGGGACCTGGCGCGCCGCAGTATTGCTGATGCGCGAACTGCATTCACGTGCCCTTTCCCTACTTCTTCCCAAAGAAAAGCGCGCCGGAGCCCTTCTCTGAGCTTGTGAAGTGCTATACTCCCAAAGAAGATCTTGGGCTAGCTTTCCGGCAGGAAAACCTGAAGATTGGCGTCGAAGGCACCATAGCTTTGGTTGCCGAGAGCCAACAAAGCGTCGACTGGGTGAAAGCTGGCAAGATGAAGAAAATCAACAAGGAGAGATGGCAAACGTTGATCAAGGCTGCCAAGCCGCATTCGAAGAAGATCCTCTCCTTCCTCGGATACAAGCCAGCTACTCCTTCCAGTTCTGCCAAGCCGGAGGTCAGGTAGACCATCTTGTCTCTGTTTTTTTCTTTTTCCTCTTCTTTTGATGCTGTCGCCTTAGTACTGTCTTGTGGCAGCCTGCCATTGGTTCAATAGGAACCAATTCTTGTAATGAACGTGTAAATATCTGAATGATTAATGGAATGCTATTTTGCAAAGTGATTGATGTCGGGATTTTCTCTCCAGTTGGTTTTTGACAACTATACCGTGATACCTCGTTCTTCGGATGCTTTGCCCGCTTCCTCCTACTCGAGGAAAACTTCCATGGATGATTTCATTGAAGATTCCACGAATGCTAATCCTTCACCGGACTTGGATGAACTTCGTCAGCAACTTCAGTTGATGAAAAAACAAACACTTGTAGTGACGGAACAACTTCGAAAATCATCGGAACGGGAGAAAATTGCTCTTCAGCAAGCTCAAGAAGCTTTAACTTTAAAAGAGGTTGCGGTCACTGAGGCTTCACAGGCTGCTTCTCGAGAGGATTATATACTTGACTTGATGACCGACGCTCCGAATTCAGCCATAGAAGAAGGATCAGATACCCTTATAGGTGACAGAAGTGGTTTTGGCAGCTGCTGCCTGCGCTGTCCATGCGGGAGATTACCCACAAGCCCCATCTAGAAAAAAAGGCAAGGCAGCATAAGTTAGGGAGCATAGGTAAGCTATTCAGGAGTCGTCTAGATAGAGTACCGTAGTCAGTTAAGTAGGCCCGCCTGTAAGTTCATATTATTAAGGCTATGCCAAGTGGGTTCCAATGCTGCGCCTCGCGAGGAAGGGGTAGGATGGTACTTGAATCTATCTATAGACATAGGATCCCCCAGCCACTGGAATCCATTGGTTTCTGTCTCAATTCGTCATTTGAACTGACCTATTGCGTTAGGACACCTCCTCTGATAGTCTGGATATGGCGGGTATGCTTCGCAAACTTGATGTTCTTGCCCTTTCTTGGCTTGTTTTCGTCTTACCATGATACTTTTGTCAAATAGGCTCCTTTGTGGATGCTGCTGCCGAGGATCAGCGGGTTGACGCGAGATCAAACTTGCTTGTCAAACTTGCTTTGGACCATGGCTCCAACTTCTGGGCTACGCCGGATCGTACCCGCCGGATTGTCCGATTTCAAGACTGTGCAGGCCAAGTTCGTGAATATCTTGATTTCTGCACAAGGATTCTGGCGCTGGTTTATAACACCATGTTTCCTCGAAATTCCCAGCCGAAGACCCTTTCTGATTTGATGGATAAATTCAGGGATGCTCCACGGATCCATGGTTTTGTAAAGTCCCAATTGACCGCTGGAGCCAGATTTGCCATGATCACGCTGCAGATCTGCTACCCGAAGTTGGATATGACCAACATCGTGGAAATTTGCCATGCCAAACTGAAGAGGCGGAGGAGGAACGTCGACAAAATCGACGAAGTTGTGACACCCGTGGCCGAAAAAATAATGGATGACTTACTTCGGATGGACGCTGAATTTTTCGTGAAAGGTAATTATGCTGACTTCATGGGTGCCACCGCTGACGATGAAAGAGTGAACATAGATGA
>NC_061513.1:166232239-166263453 GCF_022539505.1 Lolium rigidum | reverse complement strand
GAGAACTTGGTGTAGTTCCGATAGTGTAACACCCCAACTTTTTGCAAGCTTGTTTAATTATCCAAAGTGCAAAAATTAGGGGGAACAAAAACTTTTTCTATAAACTAATTAACATGAATTGCCTTGATCTGTTTATGATGAATTGCCTTGATCTGTTGGTAGATAAATTGTCTTGATTTGCTTGTTGAGTTTTGTTTTGAGCTACCCTTAATAACAACACCTCTAGTGGTTAAACAAGCAACTCACTAAATAAAACACATGTGTGGCTTAGGAAGAATTGTTTTTCTTTTTACTACATCAAACCTCCCTCCTGATGGCAACATGAGTGTGCCTACTTATAAGATTCCAACTTTGGCAGTTGATCTCTTAGCACCCACAGCTGTTTTTGGTGACCTCAGTGCATGGATCTCTTCTATACAACACCCTCTGCAACTTCCACATCTTACATGTCACATCCTCCACTTGCAACTCTTATAATCACTTGATCTGGTATCCTATCCAATGTTTCGGCACCAGATCACTTCTTCCTCTTTTACCTCTTGTGTTTATTTAATCCAATTTTAATCTTCACAAAACCAAGTGTGGAGATGATTGCTACATTGTGTAATAATCATACACCCTTGAGATCTTCTCCCAAAAATTTATTCTTACCTTCTTTGAAAGAACATTTCCAAAACCCTATTTAGTTTTTCTCTAGTTTCTCACTACAAAACCACTTCTAGATTTATCTAAGCTTTTCACATTATTTTCTCAAATATTAGGGATTTTGGATGGTATTTGGTATCACCCCATTTCCTTCACCCCAAAAATAATTTCTGAAATATTGTTCCCTTTTATCCTTTCCTTGTTTTTTTTAAAAAAACTAAATGCATGGTTATGGTACATGTACCATCCTTGCACCTTTTGATAACCTCCTCTATATCATCTTGCCCTAGACCTCACCCAACAGAAGTAGCTTGATCTGCTTCAACAATCTTACTTTGCTTCACCTCTGCTCCCTCTCGTTTTTTTTTGGGTACATCACCCTCTCCCTCTCATCTAGTCTCAAGAGTAAGATTCCACCTTTAGATTAATATCTTCCAAAATGGTGTCGAACTTGACAAACCCTATATACCACCTAGACCATCATCATGCACCTCCATGAACCCTCCTCCAACAATACCTTATCCACCAAACCTTGTTGGGCCAACTTGATCTTTTCAAATGAAATATATCTTTTTCCTCTCTCTTTTTCAAAGAGCTCATTAAAAATTTGTCCACACCAAATTTTGGACCATCACCCTTCTTCAACACCATCAACTCTCTCTCTCTCCCTTTGAGTTGTAAATCTTCCAACCTTGCAATCCTTGTCTTGCACATGGGAAACTTGGTCAACACCTCCATCATGCACCTAGTAGCACCCTCCTCTCTCCCTCTTTCCTCTCCAAATTTTCTCTCTTTTGAAATCCTTCTCTCCCAACCACATGAGATGGCCGAGCCATGTTGACAATATTGCACCAATTGGTGCAGCACCCCTGGCCCGACCCTTAGCCCACCAAAACCCCCTCCCTGGACCCTCTCTCCCTCTCCAAAATCACACCAGGCCACCGAGCCCAAAAAGAAAACAGCCACCAGACGAGGCACGACACACACGATCGTGCCGAAAGCTTCCCCCGCTCGATCTCCTCCCGCTTCCCGCGCGCCTACCCTCCTCTGCTGACGCCAGCTGCATGACGACAGCAGCGATGCACCGCCCCGACGTCACCCTCTGCCCGCCCATTGGCCGACGCCTCCCGCGCGCCTGGCCATTGGCCCTAGACGCCGCCCACCCGCCCGCTGGTCACCGTCCCTCTCCTATAAAACCCCACCCTTCCCTCTCCACTCCGCACACACCACTCCCTCCTCTCCCAGAACACCTCCCCGAGGGTGCCGAGGCGTCCCTTTGCTCGCAGCTCGCCGGAGCAAGGCTCGCCGGCGTGGTCACCGCGAGGTGACGGGTGCAGAACGCGCTCGCCTCCGGCTCCTTTTCTCCTCCCTCTATACTCCATTCTGGTCACCATGTTCCTCCCGTCCTAACGCGTGCCTCCGCGTCGTCCAGGTCCGCCGGAGACCGCCGCCGCCGTCGTTCGTCCGGGGACACCTGCGGAGAAGGACCCGTCGGGGGGGAGCTGCTGCTGGCGCGGATGAAGCTCCTGGACGCGCGCCGGGGCTGTCTCAACCCGCCACCGCCCCTCCGGGAGCCCCGCAGTCGCCCAGACCGCCCACGACCGCCGCCGGTAAAGCCCCTGCCCGCCGTTTTTCTTCCGCACGCGAGGAAGACGATGCCATCCGATCCTCCCGATCGTGCATGCGGTGCGTGGCCTGCATGGCCACGTCGGCCCATGCAGTTGGGCCCCGCCACGGGCCCTCTCCCCATTTCTTTTTCCTTCTTTCTTTTTTCCCTCCAGCTGGAAAACTTTCACGGGCCGACCCGAGTCATTCCTGGCGGCCCAGCTCAGTATCAGCCCGGTGTCTTCCCGCCCATTTTAATTCGTTTGAAAGTTTGGAAATTCCTGTTATTTTGTGCTAAAACCAGAAACACCAAAATGTGAATAACTCGAGTTATACAGACCCAAATCAAATGAAACCAATTGCATTAGTTCACAAATTTCATTACCTTTCCAATGCCACTGACCTTGTATTTTTAGGATTTTTGTACGATTTTTAATGTATTAAACATGATCACTGTATTCTGGTTAGTATTTCTAATTCCTAAAATTGTAGATTTCATATTTTTGAATGAATCCAATCGTGTTAATCTTGTTTTATTATTTCCCATCTAGGAAAAATATCATTTTTCACTGATCTTTAAAATTTATCTCTGTTCACGAGTGTATGTGTGTCACATGCATTGATAGAATTAAAATCTCTTTGACTTATTCAAATCCTTGCCATCACTTTGTTTTCAAAGTATCCAAACCATGATTTGTTACTTTAAAACAACTCCTCTGCATATTTTCATGTTTATTTACCCGACCCTTGGTTCTTGAGCTATGTGTTGATTGTTTGCTTTATTTACTTTTGTGACGCTAGACACGAACGAGGGAGAAATTGAAGGGGAGGATTTTAGAGAAGGTTTTGAAGAGGACCAGGGACAAATAAGCCAAGGCAAGCCATCTCTTGATCTCTGAATATTGAATCACATATTGTGGTTACTTTGTCATTATTATTGTCTCTCGATCTATCTTGTGTGATTTCTACTTTTGTTGTTGGAGCATGCTTACCGTGAGCATCTTTACTCTCTTTGGCACCTCGCCGACAAACCCCTTTTTGTGAATGGTGGTTGTCAACATCATGATCTTGGTGTACCCTCTAAATGTGATGGGTATGCCCACTTATCTTGAGTGTGTCGACCTCTTGACACCTTCTTGCACCCCTTAGAGGTATGATGGTTAGTATCATGCCCTTGTTATACCTTCTACCTTGTTGATGCTATGCATACTTGCTCCCAAGTATGTTGAAACCCATTGTTGATGTTATGCATACTTACTCTCAAGTATGTTGAACCCCTTGTTGTTGTTATGCATGCTTACCCCGAGCATGTATGCCCCCTTGACCACCTATTTTACCATCTTCTTAGTGGTATGATGATCAACATCATGACCCTTTGTCGAATCCTCCTACTTATGTTGTCCCTACGCATGCTTATCCTAAGCATGTATGATCCCCTTGACACCTCATTTATCCTCTCCTTAGAGGTATGACGGCTAGCATCATGCCATTGATGTATCTTAGCTCCTACATAAAACTTTAGGTTGGGAACCCCTCAAGGTTTACCTTGTTGTAAATGTTTTGATGAAAACCTTGGGTAAGCTGACCTTACCCAAGTGTATGGTTTATGAAAGCAAAGGATCTTGGAAAAGATGGTTGGAAAGAGGAATGTGTGTGACTTGGGGTTTTGAGAAAAACGACACATGGTTCTCTGTATTCGCCCGGAACAATTACACAGCGCAACCATAGTTACTCCAACGTGGGCACGGGGCTTAACTTGACGTTTGTTCTTCTTAGCATGAGGCACCGCACAACTATACAAGGGTATGGTTACCCCCGAGTCCGGGTTGTCGATGGTTGGGACAATAGTATAACGGGAGGCCTTCGGGGCTGACCCGTCCGGAAGACACTATGGGTCTCCTGGCTTGGCGGTGGAGCCACGCTCTAGAGGAGGTGAGCTGCCACGGTGCCGGGGAGGTACATACTCCATAGGGTAGGACCTCGTGTTAAGTCGAATGGGCGAAGGGTTATGTCCGGGTATCCGTCGTGGCATATGTCGTTATGCGGGGATGATGCCCACACGATAGGTATCCGGATAGTTGTGGTGAAAGTGTGCAAACTCTGCAGAGTCAAAACTATTCGAATAGCCGCGTCCGCGGTCATGGACGGTTGGGATGGCCGTTACGGAGCTGTGTCGAGTTTTGGTTTTGAAAATGATTTCCAAAGGAAATGTGTGTTGGAAGTACCGGAAGGGTACGGGAAAGATGGTGTGCCGACCATGTGGAGATGGTCGAGGAAAATGAAACAAAAGAGGGTGACCCTTCCTAGTGTTTCATGTAGAGGAACTCTGCTTTAACAAAGATATAGAGATGTCATAGGACTATCTTAGTGTCCCCTTCAACTGTGATGTGGGATGCTATATCCACAAGAGAAACTGATTCTCTTTCACATGCTATATCCACAAGAGAAACTGATTCTCTTTCACATGCTATATCCACCAGAGAAACTATTCTTCCTCTCTTGTCTTCTTTAGTTAGAATTTGTTATCACCTTCTTGATGGTTTGCGAGTACAATTCAAATGTACTCACGGCTTTGTCCCTGGCTATTTACTTGGCCAGACCTGGAGGACTTCGACAGATGAAGAAGGAGTTGACGACGTCTATGCGAGCTAGGAACGTCTTCCCAGTCAGTTGCCTGTAGGGTTATGGCAGATGACTTGGGCTACTGCGCTGCTTGAAGTGATGATGCTACTCGATGTTTAGATTAGGCCCTTCGAGGCTATTATGTAAAGTATTGGTCATGTGACCATGTTGTAATTTTCTTATTCCGCTTTGTAATGGATGATGTAATTTTGATATCGGTTCGGTTATGTGTTCACGGCGCACCGATCATGGGATCGTGAACTGTATACATAACAGGGTACTTTCGGACAGCTAGTCCGGGGTCCCCACGGAGCTGGTATCGAGCCATCCCGATCGTAGGAGACCTTAGTTAGCATGGACGTTAGTTAGGAAACAAGTACTTGGGCAAAACTATTTACCAAACAAATTCTTTCGTTAGTCGAAAGCATTGCTTCTACTCCTCTTGTTTCTTCAAAACTTCTAAATTCTTATCTCTCCGCTTTATAGAAGTGTTTGAAAATTCTTACTCTATTGTCTCATCCACTTCAAACCTACATATTGGACGATGTCCCCAACTCAGACCGGAGACTCGAACTCAAAGATACATCAATCCCTCGGGAAGACTCATGAATCTCCAACGACAGCTATTGAAGATTGGAGGCCGACTTAGTGTGCACATAAAAGAATGATAATATCATGTCTTTGGTTGTCACCAAAGTATGTCAAAGATCTGACCTTGTTCCTCCGTGGACTTGCACTTTTTGCAGTCGTCAGGGATCAAGTCTTCAGTTTTTGACTAGTAATTTTTAGGCCAGCCACCAGAAGATGCCGACTTTGGGAGTACCTACACAACTACCCCTTCGAAGACCCCACGTCCCCGGGATGTTGAGCAAGAAGACTACACAGTTTTAGCCTCTACCTCAACCTCGACGACTCAACACCAGGCCGCATCACCACTCTCTGCTTCAAGAATCCTTGTTGAAGACGATGTCAACAAGCTGAAGACTGCAACATATGTGACCAACCCAAACCTATAGGATGGATAGGACAAAACTCAATCGCTTTGATTGAGCTACCCCCGCGTATTAGTCATCCATGGGTACTTGTGTTACCGTGTCTGGTTTGATGATTGCTTGTAGTTCCCTAAGTGTGTTGTCTTGAGTGTTTTTATTTGTTTGTTGTGTGTTTGATTGTCTGGTCTTTAGGTCTGAAAAACACTCTTGGTGTGATAAACCAGCTTAGGAAGCCCATCTAAGACGTTTTCACAGTCATCTACCTCGCCGATAAAATGCTTACTGCTAGCTAAATGGATAAGTTAACCCTGTTAACCATCGATTCTCAACCGTCAGAGAAACTGACCAGACCCCTATCTACGCCAACTACTTTCAAGATCAGCTGAAGCATCTCTACTAAGCCGAGAAGACAGAAGACCCTACCTTCAAGAGTGACTGCACCTCTACAAGAAGACATGCATACTAACTTTGTCTAACCTTGGAGTGTAATCGCGCTAACCTCGAGGATATCTTGTTGAAACCACCCTCTAACACACCGTCTAACAAACTGAGAGAACAATAGCGTCAGACCCAAGTTACATCACATGGTTCATCTGTTCCTCATCAAGTGAAGCTCATGAAGATACCTCAAGACTCAAGATTAGGTGTATTTTACCTGCTCACTTCTTAAGTGGTATAAGTCAACACTGACCCTCAAGCTGAAGATTGTCTTCGACGGCCTTCGTTGCTGCTTCATATGGAGACCAACCTGGCGTTTCATTGACTTACTAACTTACCGCGCATTATATGGTCTAATAAACACCGTGAGTGCCTCTTGAAGTCGTGGACTACACATCGTCTCCTGAAGATTCTTCAACTGAATACGGAAGATCGACGACTTCTTCAGAAGCCCAGACAGGACTACAAGGCAGAAGCTCTGAGTTTTTCCGAAACCCGATGAAAAATCCTAAGGGTGGAAGACTTCGTCTTCCGCTAAAAATTGGAGCTGATCCTAAAAAATTTAAACCTTTCTAAAGCACCGTTGGGAATTTGGGATGCACTAACTTCCCCTGAAGCTGTGGACTGCACCTCGCTCCCTGAAGATGCTTCAACTCAAGACGAGAGAAAGATCACTTCTTCGAAAGCACCGGCAAGACCCGTGGCCGAAGCTCTGAGATCTTCAGAACCCCCGATGAACAACTTTAAGGGTGGAAGACTTCATCTTCCACTAAAATTTAAAGTTAACTCTAAAAAGTTTTCAACCCTGCTAAAGCACCGCTGGAGTGCGCTAACTCTCCTTGAATCGTGGACTCTAACACCTGCTTGGAGTATTCAACCTCTTCATGAAGCTCACCATCGGCAGGAATCCATCATGTCTCCCAGAAGATGAAGCAACGACCTTCTCAAAATGGGCACATCAACAAAAAAATGGAGTCTAACTTTAGTTAAACTTTACAACCCCTCTAGTTCTATGCTTAGTAATCTCGGGACGAGATTATTTTAAGGGTGGAAGATCTGTAACACCCCAACTTTTTGCAAGCTTGTTTAATTATCCAAAGTGCAAAAATTAGGGGGAACAAAAACTTTTTCTATAAACTAATTAACATGAATTGCCTTGATCTGTTTATGATGAATTGCCTTGATCTGTTGGTAGATAAATTGTCTTGATTTGCTTGTTGAGTTTTGTTTTGAGCTACCCTTAATAACAACACCTCTAGTGGTTAAACAAGCAACTCACTAAATAAAACACATGTGTGGCTTAGGAAGAATTGTTTTTCTTTTTACTACATCAAACCTCCCTCCTGATGGCAACATGAGTGTGCCTACTTATAAGATCCCAACTTTGGCAGTTGATCTCTTAGCACCCACAGCTGTTTTTGGTGACCTCAGTGCATGGATCTCTTCTATACAACACCCTCTGCAACTTCCACATCTTACATGTCACATCCTCCACTTGCAACTCTTATAATCACTTGATCTGGTATCCTATCCAATGTTTCAGCACCAGATCACTTCTTCCTCTTTTACCTCTTGTGTTTATTTAATCCAATTTTAATCTTCACAAAACCAAGTGTGGAGATGATTGCTACATTGTGTAATAATCATACACCCTTGAGATCTTCTCCCAAAAATTTATTCTTACCTTCTTTGAAAGAACATTTCCAAAACCCTATTTAGTTTTTCTCTAGTTTCTCACTACAAAACCACTTCTAGATTTATCTAAGCTTTTCACATTATTTTCTCAAATATTAGGGATTTTGGATGGTATTTGGTATCACCCCATTTCCTTCACCCCAAAAATAATTTCTGAAATATTGTTCCCTTTTATCCTTTCCTTGTTTTTTTAAAAAAAACTAAATGCATGGTTATGGTACATGTACCATCCTTGCACCTTTTGATAACCTCCTCTATATCATCTTGCCCTAGACCTCACCCAACAGAAGTAGCTTGATCTGCTTCAACAATCTTACTTTGCTTCACCTCTGCTCCCTCTCGTTTTTTTTTGGGTACATCACCCTCTCCCTCTCATCTAGTCTCAAGAGTAAGATTCCACCTTTAGATTAATATCTTCCAAAATGGTGTCAGAACTTGACAAACCCTATATACCACCTAGACCATCATCATGCACCTCCATGAACCCTCCTCCAACAATACCTTATCCACCAAACCTTGTTGGGCCAACTTGATCTTTTCAAATGAAATATATCTTTTTCCTCTCTCTTTTTCAAAGAGCTCATTAAAAATTTGTCCACACCAAATTTTGGACCATCACCCTTCTTCAACACCATCAACTCTCTCTCTCTCCCTTTGAGTTGTAAATCTTCCAACCTTGCAATCCTTGTCTTGCACATGGGAAACTTGGTCAACACCTCCATCATGCACCTAGTAGCACCCTCCTCTCTCCCTCTTTCCTCTCCAAATTTTCTCTCTTTTGAAATCCTTCTCTCCCAACCACATGAGATGGCCGAGCCATGTTGACAATATTGCACCAATTGGTGCAGCACCCCTGGCCCGACCCTTAGCCCACCAAAACCCCTCCCTGGACCCTCTCTCCCTCTCCAAAATCACACCAGGCCACCGAGCCCAAAAAGAAAACAGCCACCAGACGAGGCACGACACACACGATCGTGCCGAAAGCTTCCCCCGCTCGATCTCCTCCCGCTTCCCGCGCGCCTACCCTCCTCTGCTGACGCCAGCTGCATGACGACAGCAGCGATGCACCGCCCCGACGTCACCCTCTGCCCGCCCATTGGCCGACGCCTCCCGCGCGCCTGGCCATTGGCCCTAGACGCCGCCCACCCGCCCGCTGGTCACCGTCCCTCTCCTATAAAACCCCACCCTTCCCTCTACACTCCGCACACACCACTCCCTCCTCTCCCAGAACACCTCCCCGAGGGTGCCGAGGCGTCCCTCTGCTCGCAGCTCGCCGGAGCAAGGCTCGCCGGCGTGGTCACCGCGAGGTGACGGGTGCAGAACGCGCTCGCCTCCGGCTCCTTTTCTCCTCCCTCTATACTCCATTCTGGTCACCATGTTCCTCCCGTCCTAACGCGTGCCTCCGCGTCGTCCAGGTCCGCCGGAGACCGCCGCCGCCGTCGTTCGTCCGGGGACACCTGCGGAGAAGGACCCGTCGGGGGGAGCTGCTGCTGGCGCGGATGAAGCTCCTGGACGCGCGCCTGGGCTGCCTCAACCCGCCACCGCCCCTCCGGGAGCCCCGCAGTCGCCCAGACCCGCCCACGACCGCCGCCGGTAAAGCCCCTGCCCGCCGTTTTTCTTCCGCACGCGAGGAAGACGATGCCATCCGATCCTCCCGATCGTGCATGCGGTGCGTGGCCTGCATGGCCACGTCGGCCCATGCAGTTGGGCCCCGCCACGGGCCCTCTCCCCATTTCTTTTTCCTTCTTTCTTTTTTCCCTCCAGCTGGAAAACTTTCACGGGCCGACCCGAGTCATTCCTGGCGGCCCAGCTCAGTATCAGCCCAGTGTCTTCCCGCCCATTTTAATTCGTTTGAAAGTTTGGAAATTCCTGTTATTTTGTGCTAAAACCAGAAACACCAAAATGTGAATAACTCGAGTTATACAGACCCAAATCAAATGAAACCAATTGCATTAGTTCACAAATTTCATTACCTTTCCAATGCCACTGACCTTGTATTTTTAGGATTTTTGTACGATTTTTAATGTATTAAACATGATCACTGTATTCTGGTTAGTATTTCTAATTCCTAAAATTGTAGATTTCATATTTTTGAATGAATCCAATCGTGTTATCTTGTTTTATTATTGCCCATCTAGGAAAAATATCATTTTTTTCACTGATCTTTAAAATTTATCTCTGTTCACGAGTGTATGTGTGTCACATGCATTGATAGAATTAAAATCTCTTTGACTTATTCAAATCCTTGCCATCACTTTGTTTTCAAAGTATCCAAACCATGATTTGTTACTTTAAAACAACTCCTCTGCATATTTTCATGTTTATTTACCCGACCCTTGGTTCTTGAGCTATGTGTTGATTGTTTGCTTTATTTACTTTTGCGACGCTAGACACGAACGAGGGAGAAATTGAAGGGAAGGATTTTAGAGAAGGTTTTGAAGAGGACCAGGGACAAATAAGCCAAGGCAAGCCATCTCTTGATCTCTGAATGTTGAACCACATATTGTGGTTACTTTGTTATTATTATTGTCTCTCGATCTATCTTGTGTGATTTCTACTTTTGTTGTTGGAGCATGCTTACCGTGAGCATCTTTACTCTCTTTGGCACCTCGCCGACAAACCCCTTTTTGTGAATGGTGGTTGTCAACATCATGATCTTGGTGTACCCTCTAAATGTGATGGGTATGCCCACTTATCTTGTGTGTGTCGACCTCTTGACACCTTCTCGCACCCCTTAGAGGTATAATGATTAGTATCATGCCATTTCCTCTACCTTGTTGATGCTATGCATACTTGCTCCCAAGTATGTTGAACCCATTGTTGATTTTATGCATACTTACTCTCAAGTATGTTGAACCCCTTGTTGTTGTTATGCATGCTTACCTCGAGCATGTATGCCCCCTTGACCACCTATTTTACCATCTTCTTAGTGGTATGATGATCAACATCATGACCCTTTGTCGAATACTCCTACTTATGTTGTCCCTACGCATGCTTATCCTAAGTATGTATGATCCCCTTGACACCTCATTTATCCTCTCCTTAGAGGTATGACGGCTAGCATCATGCCATTGATGTATCTTAGCTCCTACATAAAACTTTAGGTTGGGAACCCCTCAAGGTTTACCTTGTTGTAAAAGTTTTGATAAAACCTTGGGTAAGCCGACCTTACCCGAGTGTATGGTTTATGAAAGAAAGGATCTTGGAAAAGATGGTTGGAAAGAGGAATGTGTGTGACTTGGGGTTTTGAGAAAAACGACACATGGTTCTCTGTATTCGCCCGGAACAATTACACAGCGCAACCATAGTTACTCCAACGTGGGCACGGGGCTTAACTTGACGTTTGTTCTTCTTAGCATGAGGCACCGCACAACTATACAAGGGTATGGTTACCCCCGAGTCCGGGTTGTCGAGGTTGGGACAATAGTATAACGGGAGGCCTTCGGGGCTGACCCGTCCGGAAGACACTATGGGTCTCCTGGCTTGGCGGTGGAGCCACGCTCTAGAGGAGGTGAGCTGCCACGGTGCCGGGGAGGTACATACTCCATAGGGTAGGACCTCGTGTTAAGTCGAATGGGCGAAGGGTTATGTCCGGGTATCCGTCGTGGCATATGTCGTTATGCGGGGATGATGCCCACACGATAGGTATCCGGATAGTTGTGGTGAAAGTGTGCAAACTCTGCAGAGTCAAAACTATTCGAATAGCCGCGTCCGCGGTCATGGACGGTTGGGATGGCCGTTACGGAGCTGTGTCGAGTTTTGGTTTTGAAAATGATTTCCAAAGGAAATGTGTGTTGGAAGTACCGGAAGGGTACGGGAAAGATGGTGTGCCGACCATGTGGAGATGGTCGAGGAAAATGAAACAAAAGAGGGTGACCCTTCCTAGTGTTTCATGTAGAGGAACTCTGCTTTAACAAAGATATAGAGATGTCATAGAACCCTCTTAGTGTCCCCTTCAACTGTGATGTGGGATGCTATATCCACAAGAGAAACTGATTCTCTTTCACATGCTATATCCACAAGAGAAACTGATTCTCTTTCACATGCTATATCCACCAGAGAAACTATTCTTCCTCTCTTGTCTTCTTTAGTTAGAATTTGTTATCACCTTCTTGATGGTTTGCGAGTACAATTCAAATGTACTCACGGCTTTGTCCCTGGCTATTTACTTGGCCAGACACTGGAGGACTTCGACGGATGAAGAAGGAGTTGACGACGTCTATGCGAGCTAGGAACGTCTTCCCGGTCGGTTGCTCGTAGGGTTATGGCAGATGACTTGGGCTGCTGCGCATTCTGAAGTGATGATGCTACTCTGATGATTAGTTAGGCCCTTCGAGGCTATTATGTAAAGTATTGGTCATGTGACCATGTTGTAATTTTCTTATTCCGCTTTGTAATGGATGGTGTAATTTGATATCAGTTCGGTTATGTGTTCACGGCGCACTGATCATGGGATCGTGAACTGTATACATAACAGGGACTTTCGGACAGCTAGTCCGGGGTCCCCACAGATAGTGTCAGAACTTTGAAGCTATATTGTGTGTGACAATATTAGTGACATATTTCAGACCGCGGAATTAAGGTTCCACCAGAAGACCAAACATATTTAATGCCAACTCATTTGGAAATGAGTGATGCGTTGAGACGCAAATGAATTACAAAATACATACGGTTCTGAGCATGTTAGATCCGTTGACTAAAAACTCTCCCGTGAGCAAAAACATGATAAAGCACCAGAAGGCCAAGGTGTTATATCTTTACAAATGTAAACTAGATTATTGACTCTAGTGCAAGTGGGAGACTGAAGGAGATATGCCCTAGAGGCAATAATAAAGTGGTTATTATTTATATCTTTATGTTTATGGTAAATTTTTATATATCATGCTATAATTGTATTAACCGAAACATTAGTACATGTGTGATATGTAGACAACAAGAAGTCCCTAGTATGCCTCTTAAACTAGCTTGTTGATTAATGGATGATTAGTTTCATAATCATGAACATTGGATGTTATTAATAACAAGGTTATATCATTATATGAATGATGTAATGGACACACCCAATTAAGCGTAGCATAAGATCTCGTCATTAAGTTATTTGCTATAAGCTTTCGATACATAGTTACCTAGTCCTTATAACCATGAGATCATATAAATCACTTGTACCTGGAAAGGTACTTTGATTACACCAAACACCACTGCGTAAATGGGTGGTTATAAAGGTGGGATTAAGTATCCGGAAAGTATGAGTTGAGGCATATGGATCAACGATGGGATTTGTCCATCCCGATGACGGATAGATATACTCCGGGCCCTCTCGGTGGAATGTCGTCTAAGTCTTGCAAGCATATGAATAAGTTCATAAGAGACCACATACCACGGTACGAGTAAAGAGTACTTGTCGGAGACGAGGTTGAACAAGGTATAGAGTGATACCGATGATCAAACCTCGGACAAGTAAAATATCGCGTGACAAAGGGAATTGGTATCATATGTGAATGGTTCATTCGATCACTGAAGTCATCGTTGAATGTGTGGGAGCCATTATGGATCTCCGGATCCCGCTATTGGTTATTGGTCGGAGTGAGTACTCAACCATGTCCGCATAGTTCACGAACCGTAGGGTGACACACTTAAAGTTGGATGTTGAAATGGTAGAACTTGAATATGGAATGGAGTTCGAATATTTGTTCGGAGTCCCGGATGAGATCCCGGATATCACGAGGAGTTCCGGAATGGTCCGGAGAATAAGATTCATATATAGGAAGTCATATTCCAAGTTTGGAAATGATCCGGTGCATTTATGGCAGGTTCTAGAAGGTTCTAGAAAAGTCCGGAAGAATGGCACTTTGAAAGTGGAGTCCCAAAGAGACTCCACTTGCATGACCAGCCAACCCTAAAGGGGAGGAGTCCAAGGTGGACTCCCCTAGGGTGGCCGGCCAACCCACCTCAAGGAAAGGTGGGAGTCCCACCTTGGGTAGGACTCCCTCCTTGAGTAGGTTTCCCACATATGGGAGGTTTTAGTGTTGGGGTCTTATTCGAAGACTTGGACTAGAACTCTTGGGGATTCCACCTATATAATGAGGGGCATAGAGAGGGGGCTGACCACTCTTTGGCTCAGCCTTGGCCGCACCCCTTAGAGGGCCGGCGCCCAACCCCCTCTCTCTCCCCAAACCCTAGCGGTCTTTCTCCTCCACCACATCCCGCACGCTTAAGCGAAGCTCCGCCGGATTTCTCCACCACCACCGACACCACGCCGTCGTGCTGTCGGATTCAAGAGGAGCTACTACTTCCGCTGCCCGCTGGAACGGGGAGGTGGACGTCGTCTTCATCAACAACCGAACGTGTGACCGAGTACGGAGGTGCTGCCCGTTCGTGGCGCCGGAACCGATCGTGATCAAGATCTTCTACGCGCTTTTGCAAGCGGCAAGTGATCGTCTACCGCAGCAATAAGAGCCTACTCTTATAGGCTTTGGAATCTCTTCAAGGGTTAGTCTTGATCATCCCCTCGTTGCTACCGTCTTCTAGATTGCATCTTGGCTTGGATTGCGTGTTCGCGGTAGGAAAAATTTTGTTTTCTATGCAACGTTATCCTACAGTTCCTTCTCCTCCACATACCCCGCGCCGTCGTCGCCATGTCATCGTCTTCGAGCTTGCTGTCGACCTGGCGCAGCCAAGATGCTCGCCGATTTGCTCGCAAGGTATGCGCCTCCGCCGGCCGGCCGCCATGACTTTGTCTATATCTTAGCTACTATAGTTAGTTGTAGTTAAGTAATTTCATATGTATGTTTGTAGAGTTCATCATACGATTCATCGGATGACGAGTACGACCAAGAGCCAAGAGGAAGAGGAGAACATATCGTTACTATCAGCATACCGCGCCGTTAAGAAGCCAAAAATTGGTAGATCGGTGTTCGGTAGACAGAAGTTGTGGAGAGAAAGGATTGAAGGGCATGAGAAGTTGATGCGGTCGTATTTCAATCAGAATCCGATATTTTCCGAAAGCTATTTTCGGTGGCGTTTTCTGATGAGCATCAACTTATTCAAGCACATCGCAACAGAGCTGACCAAATATGATCGGTTCTTTGAGCAAAGGAGAAATGCCGCTGGAGAACTTGGTCATAGCACATATCAAAAGGTGACCGCTGCCTTGCGTATGTTGGCATATGGTATACCGGCGGATCTAGTTGATGATCATTTGGCCATGGGAGAGAGCACTCCTATGTTGTGTGTGAAGCGCTTTGTCGTTGCAATTGTGAGTGTTTTTGGATCCACATACTTGAGAGCCCCCAATGCTCAAGACACGACAAGGCTTTTGGAGTTCAACGCCCACCGGGGGTTTTCCGGTATGCTTGGTTCCGTTGATTGTATGCATTGGAGTTGGAAGAATTGTCCAGCGGTATGGCATGGACAATTCAAAGGGTACAAGAAGGATGCCACCATAGTCCTTGAAGCGGTCGCCGATCAAGAGACTTGGATATGGCATTTTTTTTGGAATGCCCGGGTCTTGCAATGACATCAATGTTCTTCAACGATCACCACTAATGGAAAGACTTGCAATGCGGGAAGGTCCATTGGTGAAGTTTGAAGCAAATGGCCACAAATACAACTATGGCTACTTCCTCGCCGACGGCATATATCCAAGGTGGCAAACATTTGTGAAACCGGTTATTCAACCACGAGGTAAGAAGCAAACCCAATTCCACAATGCACAAGCGGCGGCTAGGAAAGATGTAGAGAGAGCATTTGTGATTTTGCAAGCTCAATATGCCATTGTGAGAGGGCCGGCTAGGTTTTGGGACCAAGAGTGCCTTTGGTATATCATGATCGCTTGTGTCATCATGCATAACATGATTATAGAGGATGATCGTGGGAAAGATGTGGGTCATACCACTACAAGTTGATGGGGGTTCCCGTGCAAGTGAGGATGTCCGCACATAGGATTGCCCGGTTCATTGACTCGTACCATGCCATTCGCTCCAACGACACACATGATGAGCTCCAAAAAGATCTCATGATAGAATGGTGGAATTGGCATGGACAACAGTAGTTGCATACTTGTTGTATTTGTTTGAAAACTATGTGTTGTATTGTCTCAAAACTATGTTGTATTGTTGTATATTGGTCCGATTTGGTATGAATAATTTCATGTACTTGTTGTATTTGTTGTGAACAATTTATTGTATTTGTATGGTATATTTTATTTATGAATTTAGATGGTTGTTTGATCTTCTTTGATGCATACTTGTGTGTGTTTATTGTTTACGCCGCGCTGCGCGCTGCATAATGAAGCGCCCGGCGGAGAAGCTTTTTTACCGCGCCAACGCGCGCTGCAAAATACAGCATTCGGCGGGGCAATTTCAGCGCAGCGAACGCTATACGTTTATAGCGCGGCGGAAGCAAGGTTTAGCGCGCCGAATGTTGGAGATACTCTAAGATGTCAACATTTGTGAAGAGAATGGCTTTCACGAAGGATGTTAAGCAGGTATTTGGTGTGCTCTAACAACGTTTGGTGTGCTCTAACAACGTTTTGTTAAGCAGGTATTTGGTGTGCTCTAACAACGTTTTGCTATTGTCCGGTGCCCCGCTCTTACCTAGTCAAAAGATTGGATATGGGAGTTGATAATTGCCTGCATGATCATCCACAAACATAAAACGAATATATGTGAAGCTAATTCTAATATGCTGCCCTGATCTAATAAAACCAAGCTAATATTTCAACAAGCATTCCCACGATACATGCGAAAATGTAGTAAAAAGTATAGCTATTTATGATTTATTATTAATCTTAAGTAATGGAACACAAGGTAAACCACAAGGATATTCCAGCCACGGTAACATACTTTAACCTCGTAACAACAAAAGGACATTTTGCCATTTCTACAATGATTTCAGAGGCTAATGAAGTGGTATGTGTTCGTTCCTGAGTGTCACATGTAAGGTGGGATGTATACCTGGAAAATTACATCAATGAATCGACTCAGACATGGAAAACTGCACTGTCATTTCTGACTATTACAAACAGAGACACCATTCCCTATACAGTTATCGTGAAGAGATAAAGTTTCAGCAAGACGGCCAATCCCAACTGCAACAAGAATATCCCTGCTACGATCAGAAACCACCTCTCCCCAGAGTTCAAGATGTGGGCACGGAGATTGACAGCAACGAAGGTAGCAGACATAAACCCAGCGACACCAGCAATAACCCATCTGAATATTTCTATTGGCACAATGGACAGAAGCTGTATCGCAAAAGTAGAAGACAAATGTTAGTCCTGAGTTGAATTAATGCCCCTCATTTTACTTAGTTTATGGCGCATAAGTGTAGGCAGGAGTAAATCAAGATAATTTAAACGGATTGTTGGTTTGCCTGCTAAAGAAGACATGAAACCAACAACCCTAAATGATAAACTACATCATCGACCGAATCATAAAGGATCAGTGAATAGCAGATAGACAACTTATATAACTGATACACAAATTGAAATAGAAATAGAAGCCTAAACTCGAAAGGATGAACCATAGCAGAGCAGCTAACAATATTCTAAATAGAATTCAAAGTATATGTGAATTTTAGGATGCTACTTACAGATGCTGGAATGAAGACGAACAGAGAGTATCCATACAGGCACCACAGCTGCACGAGTCCAGCAGGCGCTGAGAAGTACTTCAGAATGACATATAACCCAAGGGGAACAAATGTCACATAGCCATAGAATAAGCCAGCAGACCATGTAACCAGGTTAATATCATAGGTCCACTCTTTCTTGTGCCATTTGTGGGACAGGTAGGTGACAAATGTGGCAATAGATGCAGCAACAAAAATCAGGGTGGTGCATGTCCAGAATGGCCCGTACCTATTAAAAACAAGTTATGATGAGAACTAGCAGGCATATAATCAGTGTCTACAGCTCCAAAGTAACTAGATGAGATGTCCAAATTTGCAACTATTACTCACCCCATTGATTTGTAAGTAATACACCACACAGTAAAAGGAATTGTTAAATTAATTATTTGTAAATAAAATCTTCCACAGAATTGACAGGATAGCTAAAATAAAAATATGGTGAACTGTAATTTAAAAGCAGCACACATGGCCCATATTATCATCGTGAAATGTAGACATAGGTAATAAAATAGATGGCACATATATAATTGGAAGTGTCGCAAAGGATACTCCGTACATATCACAAGCTATTTATGATCGTATCTGACTGTTAGCTACAGACACCAAATCTTTGTGAAGCAGTACTGCCTTTAAGTTGCTGTTATTGGGACTATGTACTGTTCTTTGCAGGAAAAATAATCCAGACAGATACATTAACATCTGCTTTAGCTGCATACCATGTGTAAGAGTACACATTTTTTGTATCACAATCCAGGTGTATTCTACAGACCATCTTGTCAACTATGCGATAAACTACAATAGATGAAACAGTCCAGCTAAATTTAACAGAGCACTGAAATAGCTAAAATGAAACCTCAAACTAAGTGTTTGAATATTTCAAGGTGTAGATCACATTGAACATTACAAATTTTGGAACCTATGGTTAAAGGAAAAGAGTGCTAGGAAATACCATGTGATCAATGATTAACTTTCCTTTAGGATTACCAAATGAAAATAACCAGTATTCGACCTAAACAAGAAATGCCAATAGCAAACAATGTCTCGCCATGTACTGAAAATAAACCCTGCCCCCTCATATAAACAGTGGGCCTAACATCACAAGATCATTTCAAGACCAACGAATCATCTCAACAGCATTCCCACAGTTCACAGGCATTATTCACCACTATTAAGGATCAGCTGGTTCAAGAGCAACACATCCCACAGCCACTAAACCAGAACACAGAGCTAATGGAAAGGTCAGCAACAGAAGCAACTGATTCATGAAACTAAAACCTCATTCTTAATTACTCAACTGGAGATAATATAACAGGAAGGAACGATGCCCAGCAGAACCCCTTAAGCATTCTATCATTTCACTACCCATGCCCCATTCGCTTGTAAGCATACGGATCATAGCACCAAAGAAACAACCTAAGCCAATACAGAGAGTAGGGAATGGGTATTGAAGCATACAGGTCGGGCTTCTCGGAAGTCTTGTCGGTGAAGGTGCCGCGGAAGGGGAAGACCGACTCCCAGATCCTCTCGACGACGTCGGAGGTGTCGACGTCGAAGTAGGGCTTGTAGGCAGCGACGGAGAACATCCGGAACCAGCCGCCCTGCGCGGCATCGTCCGAGCCCCCACCGCCCCCGCCTCCGCCTCCTCCAGCCTTGGACGAGAAGGTGTCTGCACAGCCGCTAGAGCCAGGTCAGATCCGCGCGCGAGACCCAATGTCAGAGAGCAGGGAGGAGAAGAAGGGGATGAGATCTGATCTCACCGTCGGCGTCGGTGGGCGGGCGGTAGGCGCCGGAGATCTTGCCCCTGGTGTCGGAGGGCGGGAAGGTCTGGAGGTTGGAGTCGGTGAACTTGATGGCCTGCGGATCTGGCCCCGTCGCCGCCTGCCCGGGACGCGAGGAGAAGGTGAGGCGCGGGAAGAGATGGGTGAGCGGTGCGGGGGTTTGGCGGGTGGGTGGGTACTTACCGGGACGGATCCGGAGGCCTTGGGGTCGTCGAGGGCGGAGTAGCCACCGCCGGACATCATCTTGGCCGGCGACGGAGGAGGGGAAGCTTCGGGGCGGAGCAAAGCGTCTGGCAGCAAGGTGGGAGTTCGGCCGGCCGCGTGAAGTGAAACGAGAGATGGTTTTTACTCGTCGGATCTGGTTGCGGCTGTTATGAACCCGCGCCAACATGTAGACGTCGGACGGTACCGGGAAAAAAACGCCCTATCGCGTGTAAACAAATGTTGGGGCTTTTTTTACGAAAAGGTCAGTAGCTTGAAGAAGGTATTCAGAGTCCAAAGGAAATCATTTCGCAAAACACAGACCAAAGGGAATTCAAGTTCAAAGAAACATTGTAAACATAGTTAATTCATCTGATTGAAGTACTATCGCCATCCTCAATATATAAATCTTCTTAAAAGTGCTAATTTAGCTTTCTAAAAAGACTTACATTTCAATACAAAGGTAAAAGGGTATTCTAACGCTCGCCAATTTGCACCCCTAGTTCTTTTCACAGATTGCTTGGTGAGCTACACCTAACGTGGGGTAACCACGGCAATGCCCATATTTAACGAACTTGGGTTTAGGGAAGAAGACGATGGTTGTGGTTTTCGATGGCATACAAGCACAATACAGAGAAAACACGCGATTTACCCAGATGATGAGGACATCACTACTACACTACTACCTTCGTCATTGCAAGATGAAGACGATGTTGCTCTGAAGCTCAAGTCCAATGAAGTTAGGATTGGACCAATGACACGAGCTCCTGCGAAGCTACTCAAACAACAGGTGAACTTATTCCTAAGTGATACTTTGATCGATGCGAACTTTATACTGCCTAAATCCTATTACTTATGTATGATCAGGTATGAAGAAGGAGCAAGCATCGCACGAGGAGGAGAGGAGCAGCTGGACAAGAAGCTGGACGTGAAGCTGAACATGGAGCTGGCCATGAAGCTGGACATGAAGACATCCCATGGAAGCGCGAGGGAGGAGAGGGAGGCAGGCCGGCGCCAGGCCCGGACCGACCGGCCGCCACGCCGGCGCACCCGGTCCCAGACCGGTCAGACCGGGCGCCAGACCGGTCCAGCCCGGCGTCAACCGGATCCCCAGCCGGTGCCAACCGGGCACTATCCAGTATGCCTGGACCCCTAGCCCGGTCACTACCCGGTGTCTGGCCCGGTTCCGACCGGACCAGCCCGATGATAACCCACAAGTATAGGGGATCGCAACAGTCTTCGAGGGAAGTAAAAACCAAATTTATTGATTCGACACAAGGGGAGACAAAGAATACTTATAAGCCTTAACAACTGAGTTGTCAATTCGAGTTGCACACTGGAAAAGCACTAGTAACGGGGGTGATGTGAAAGCAGCGATAATATGAGAGCAATAGTAACATGTAACACGGCGAGTAGCTAGAGTAACACGAAGGCCAATGACACCGAGAAAATAGTTGATACTACTTCCAATGACATATAGGACCGAGTGAGTATTTGATGATGAAAGATGGACCGGGGTTCCCAGCTATCTACACTAGTGGTAACTCTCCAATAACAAGTGTTGGGTGAACAAATTACAGTTGGGCAATTGATAGGATTGAAATAGCATTAAGACAGAACATCAAGTCTATTAATTAAGTAGGCATGTTTTCCATATATAGTCATACGTGCTCGCAATGAGAAACTTGCATAACATCTTTTGTCCTACCAGCCGGTGGCAGCCGGGCCTCAAGGGAATCTACTGGTAATTAAGGTACTCCTTTTAATAGAGCACCGGATGACGAGGGATCACCTCGGCAATGCCTACGTATTGTAGACTTGGGTTTCGGGAGAGCGACGATGGAGATTCCGGGGTCGAGATTAGGCACACGACGTACCCAGCTTCGGGTCCCCTCGGTGGAGGATCCCTACGTGCTGCTAGCAATCTACTATATGATCATAGATGTGTTTACAGGGTGCCGCCGTAGGCGGAGCTATGTTGTCTATCTGTTCGTCCTCCTATTTCGGGTGCCCTGGCTAGCTTTATATATGCAACCAGCCTAGGGTTTTACAAGAGTCCTAGTCGACTACTTCTTCGGGTTGCCTTGTTGGGCCTTCTCCATATTTGGTCTTCTCCATATTGGGCCGAGCCGGGTATACTAATAATGGGTACCCGAAGGGTATGCCCATGTCAGTAGCCCCCGAGTTTATAGGGAAGTCGAAGACTTGCGTAGAAACTCCAAGCATAACAATCTCCGAAGTCGAAGAAAAATACAAGGCGAGGTCCATGCCGCAGATCACGTGTAGCGTAAATGATGTCGACGATTCTTGAAATTATCGGGTGCGCGGCAGCGCTCCCGATGGGAGTAGCCCCCGAGTCTATGGGCAAATGCTTGCACTTGGGCATAGACTCAAGTTGTACTACTCGATAAAGAACTTAACTATATTTCTGGAGGATTTGATGAAATCCATGTGCTCCCGATGGGAGTAGGCTCCACTCGAGTCGTAGAATCGAGTTGAGTCTACAAACCTTGATTGTCATAGATGCTTGTCGAAGTTATTTTTCTATCGGGTGCGCGACCGGCGCTCCCGATGGGAGTAACCCCGAGGCTACGGCCAAGTGTTTGTACTTGGGTGTAGGCTCAACTTGCTTGTAATTTACTCCACAATTTTTCCTCTTTCTTATCGGGAGGGTGAACAATACTCTCGATAAGAGTAGCCCCGAGCCTATGAGAAGGTGTTTGCACCTAGGCATAGGCTCAAGTTGTATTACTCGATAAACAACTTGGCGCAGCCCCTCTTTTGTCGACTCCAGGCCGTTGCTATTTTTATTTGACATCCATATCTATATTGTACGGGGATAATGGTAATTGGGGCTAGTTCATCGACGGATCAGGTACTAGTTAACTGCTCTAGTGGCAATCCGCAAAAACCTACTTCAAGATCACGTCCCTGGACATGATCTCGGGATACTGGTGTAAACTCCGACGGTGCCGCTTAAGGTCTTACCATTCTGTCGAGTCCCAGTCAAATTTATCGAGTACCTAACGCGTCCGTTAGGATTTTTCTTCGTATCTGTTGATACGGATAAAAGTAGCAGAGCGCGGTCTTCGGCGATGCCACGCCCAGCGAACGGATGCTGGGTCTTACCTTCGCAAATTTGCGGCATTCAGAAATTGATCGCAACTTTGGCGTTACGAGAATATATTGTCGAGTGCCTTGTTCGGCTGATGCAATGACCCATTTTGCGGGTTCTTCTATATTTTTCTCTCGGGCTTGATGAGACAGACCAAATATATTGGTTCTTCTATATTATCGTCGGGCACATCGCCGATGCTCTTGCTCGGAACAAATGACGAGTCAATGGACCCGAAGATTTGTCCATCCTCTTTTTTTCCTTTTTTTTTCTACTCCTCTTTTTTGTTTTTTTTTTTTTTTTTTTTGGTTTCTCCTTGATGATAATTTCGTCGAGTTCCTCCCTCAGGAAAATTTCTTCGGGTCCTCTTTGAGGACAATTCTTCGGGTTCCTCCTTCAGGAAAATTTCTTCGGGTCCTATTTGAGGACAATTCTTCGGGTTCTTCCTTCAGGAAAATTTCTTCGGGTCCTATTTGAGGACAATTCTTCGGGTTCTCTTTGAAGATAATTCTTTGGGACCTTCTTGAAGATATTTTTTCGGGACCTCCTTGAAGATATTTTTTCGGGACCTCCTTGAAGATAATTTTTCGGCACCCCCTTGAAGATATTTTTTCGGCAACTCCTTGAAGATAATTTTTCGGCACCCCCTTGAAGATATTTTTTCGGCAACTCCTTGAGGATAATTCTTCGGCAACTCCTTGAGGATAATTCTTCGGCACCTCCTTGAGGACAATTCTTCGGCACCTTCTTGAAGATAATTCTTCGGCACCTCCTTGAAGATAATTTTTTGTTGGCACCTCCTTGAAGATAATTCTTCATTTCCTGTTCTTTCTTGAAGACAATTTCGTCGAGTTCTCCCTTTGGACAATTTCGTCGGGTTCTCTCTTGTAGACAATTTCATCGGCTTTCTCCTGCATAAATAAACAAACTTTTCCTATCTTTCCCTTGACTCTCTTTTTCGCATGCGGTGTCAGATGCTCAGATTCGATGATTTGTAAAGTGAATATATGTCGCGCAGCCCCCGAGTATCGGGTGCGGCGAAAGTAAACGATAATCATCTTTGTGCAAAATAAAAGAACACTTAGCTTTTTGGACACGACGAAGTCAATGCATGATGAAGTCTTCGAGTGTAGATAAGAAATCTAGCCAAAGTAGAAACCACCAAATAGCAAAAGTGAATGCCGCGAAATTGTTGATGAAGAAATAGCTGAGCCCCGGAGCGTTGATGGGGTGATGTCATGATTGTTGTGTCGCAGTCGTGACCCGAGGTGAAATCATTGTCGAGCCCCGAGTATTATTCGTGTCGCCGAAAGAAGGCCATTAAGGATTAAATACTGAAGATGAAGTCCGAGATGAAGTACTTGAGATGAATCCATATTAAAGATTACACCATCATATATTGAAGATGAATCTGCCGATATCATAAATGATGAATCCATTGACCCGAAGACTCCAGTAATAACCATAAAAGATGAATCCGTTGATATCATAGAGGATGAATCCATTGAGCCGGAGAAAATAGTTCCAGTAATAACCATATAAGATGAATCCATTGATATCATAGAGGATGAATCCATTGAGCCGGAGAAAATAGTTCCAGTAATAACCATAGAAGATGAATCCATTGACACGGAAACGCGTCGGGTAATATTGTATAAGTGAACCAATAATAATCCAAGGAAAACCAATCCAGTAATCCGAAGAAAATAAATCCACTTAGCCGAAGAAGATAAAGCCACTAAGTCGAAGAAAATAATTCCACCGAGCCGAAGAAAATAATTTCCCTGAGCCGGAGAAAATATATCCAGAGCCGAAGAAAAGAAATTCACCAAGTAACCGAGTATATTTGTTGTAACGAACTAATGGCGCAGCCCCCAGTGTTTGGGTGAATTTGCTGTAATAATGTAATGGCGCAGCCCCCGGTATTCTTGTGTGGCGAAAAATACATAATAATTAACTCTCGGAAGTGGAACACTTAGCTTATTATCAGGTGCGGCGGAGTCGATGTGGAAGCATGTCATGCGGCGGACACAGTCGGTTGTAGTAGCGTGGTGTCTGGTCGGAAGTAGTCGATGAAGAAGACGCAATTGATATGGCCGATCCGCGGCGGGTGAGCATCCGAATATAACGGGTCCGTAATTTCGGGTCTGTGACACGCAAGCCCCCGAGTATGGCAAGTGCGCGACAGCGGGCGCAGTCGACGAACAGAGTAATCGAAATTTTGCTTCAATCTGCAATTATATTACGGCGCAAAAAACCTGCGCGCAAATAATAGTACGAGCCAAAAAAAAATTGGCGAAATAAAATTTTGCGAATAATAATTAATTGAAAGTATAACACCTGGTCTTTTTTGTGTCGAATGAAGATGGCATGTTGTCGAAGTCAAACGTCGTTAGGCCAAAAACAGTCAAGACGAACGGACGCGCCGGACCGAGTCACACGGCGGTGTCGCATATTTTTGATGGAGACGAAAGTGAGCATGCAAGATTGTTGTCGTAAAGTCCTCGAGAGAAAATACATAGCTGCAATTATTGGCTCGGTTGGCTGTGCAAAAAATAGCAATCTGACAACTTGATAGCTTCTCCATGCATCTTTCTTCCACAATTATTTCTTCTGCGATCATTGGAACTTGATTCGTAAGTGTCACGTATGTATGGTTAGAAAAATAAAGTCAATAGAGTAATCAATGAGAGAGAGATTAAGTGGCCTGCAGCACGGCTGCTGCTTTTGAATCCTGTAGTCGCCCCGTCTACTTGGTTAGCCTCCTTTTTCTTCTACGTGAAACGCAGCTGAGTCCTGTACAAACTCGGCTTGATCCATCTTGGATGGATTGGATCGGGAACCAGGCGTGACTGGAAATTTCCGTCCTTGCAGGTTGATCGTCGGCTTTGAACTCTGCGGCAGATGTAATCCCATTGATGTCGATAAAGGATCCCGCCCGGATGACGAAATCCAGCGTCGCGATCCCCACAGACGGCGCCAATTGACGAGGGATCACCTCGGCAATGCCTACGTATTGTAGACTAGGGTTTTCGGGAAGAGCGACGATGGAGATTCCGGGGTCGAGATTAGGCACACGACGTACCCAGCTTCGGGTCCCCTCGGTGGAGGATCCCTACGTGCTGCTAGCAATCTACTATATGATCATAGATGTGTTTACAGGGTGCCGCCGTAGGCGGAGCTATGTTGTCTATCTGTTCGTCCTCCTATTTCGGGTGCCCTGGCTAGCTTTATATATGCAACCAGCCCTAGGGTTTTACAAGAGTCCTAGTCGACTACTTCTTCGGGTTGCCTTGTTGGGCCTTCTCCATATTTGGTCTTCTCCATATTGGGCCGAGCCAGGTATACTAATAATGGGTACCCGAAGGGTATGCCCATGTCACCGGAGCAAAGCATTAACACTTGGTGAAAACATGTGATCCTCATATCTAAGCCTTCCCCTCCAGTTATCCCAGTTGCTGTCACTCTGGGGCCTCGGGTTCCGGACATAGACACGTGCAAACAACTTGTAGATACAATCTAAGCAATAATTATAGAGCTCAAATCTAAGATCATGCCACTCGTGCACTAGTGACAAGCATTAAACACAACAAGATTGCAACAACATAACTTCACAAACTTTATAAATAGACTAATCATAATGTAACAATTCATCGGATCCCAACAAACACAACACTGATTACATCAGATGGATCTCAATCATGTAAGGCAGCTCATGAGATCATTGTATTGAAGTACATGGGAGAGAGAGTACCAACTAGCTACTACTAGAACCCGTAGTCCAAGGGGGAACTACTCACGGAGCATGATGGAGGCGGTGGCGTCGATGGAGAAGGCTTCCGGGGGCACTTCCCCGTCCCGGCGGCGTGCCGGAACAGAGATTATGTCCCCCGAAACGGAGTTTCGCGATGGCGGCGGCGCCCCTGGAGTCTTTCTGGAGTATGGTTGATTGATGTAGGGTTTTCGCGTCGCGAGGGATTATATAGGCGAAGAGGCGGCGCGAGGGGGTGCCAGAGGGGTCCACCCCATAGCTGGGCGCGCCCCCCACCTTGGCCGCGCCGCCAGGTGGTGTGGGGCCCCCCTGGCCCCTCTCCGTCTCTCCTTCTGTGTTCTAGGTCCGTCTCGGTAAAATACGAGGTTCGGCTTTTGTTCGCCCAATTCCGAGAATATTGCCCGAACAGTTTTTCTGGAACCAAAAACAGGAGAAAACAGGAACTGGCACTTCGGCATCTTGTTAATAGGTTAGTCCCGGAAAATGCATAAAAACATTATAAAGTGTGAGCAAAACATGTAGGTATTGTCATAAAACTAGCATGGAACATCAGAAATTATAGATACGTTGGAGACGTATCAAGCATCCCCAAGCTTAGTTCCTACTCGCCCTCGAGTAGGTAAACGATAAAAAGAATAATTTCTGAAGTGACATGCTACCAACATAATCTTAATCATACTATTGTAAAGCATATGAGATGAATGAAGTGACTTAAGGCAATGATCTATAGTTTGCTAACAAATAGATAACATATAGCAAAACTTTTCATGAATAGTACTTTCAAGACAAGCATCAAAAAGTCTTGCATAAGAGTTAACTCATAAAGCAATAAATTCTTAATAAGAGGTTTGAAGCAACACAAAGGAAGATTTAAGTTTCAGCAATTGCTTTCAACTTCAACATGCATATCTCATGGATATTTTTTTAACACAAAGTAATATAATAAGTGCAATAAGTAAGCATGTAAGAATCAATGCACAGTTGACACAAGTGTTTGCTTCTAAGATAGAAATAAGTAGGTAAACTGACTCAACGTAAAGTAAAAGAAAGGCCCTTCGCAGAGGGAAGCTGGGATTAAATCATGTGCTAGAGCTTTTTAAGTTTTGAAATCATATAGAGAGCATAAAAGTAAAGTTTTGAGAGGTGTTTGTTGTTGTCAACGAATGGTAGCGGATACTCTAACTACCTTATCAACCAGACTTTCAAGAGCGGCTCCCATGAAGGACGTTATCTCTACTAGCAAGGTAGATCATCCCTCTTCTCTTTTGTTTACACATGTATTTTAGTTTCATTATTGATGAAACTCCTCCCAACCTTTTACTTACACAAGCCATGGCTAACCGAATCCTCGGGTGCCTTCCAACATTCACATACCATGGAGGAGTGTCTATTTGCAAAATTAAGTTGCTTACTGATAGATCAGGGCAAAACATGTGAAGAGAATTATTAGTGAAAGTTGTAATTAATTGGGGCTGGGAACCCCGTTGCTAGCTCTTTTTTGCAAAATTATTGGGTAAGCGGATGAGCCACTAGTCCATTGGTGAAAGTCTATCAGAAGTAAATGACAAGATCGAAAGATAAAACACCACATACTTCCTCATGAGCTATAAAACATTGACACAAATAAGAGATAATAGCTTTTGAATTGTTTAAAGGTAGCACATGAAGTATTTACTTGGAATGGCAGGAAATACCACATAGTAGGTAGATATGGTGGACACAAATGGCATAGGTTTTGGCTCAAGGTTTTGGATGCACGAGAAGCATTCCCTCTCGGTACAAGGCTTTGGCTAGCAAGGTTGTTTGAAGCAAACACAAGTATGAACCGGTACAGCAAAACTTACATAAGAACATATTGCAAGCATTATAAGGCTCTACACTGTCTTCCTTGTTGCTCAAACACTTTTACCAGAAATATCTAGACCTTAGAGAGACCAATCACGCAAACCAAATTTCAACAAGCTCTACGGTAGTTCTCCACTAATAGGTTTAAACTACATGATGCAAGAGCTTAAACATGATCTACTTGAGAGCTCAAAACCATTGCCAAGTATCAAATTATTCAAGACAATATGAAGCATTTTCTGTCTCCAACCAAATAACAATAAGTGATGTGGCTTTCAGCTTCCGCCATGAACACGCAAAATAAAACGAAGAACACCAGTGTTCATATGAAAAAGCGGAGCGTGTCTCTCTCCCACACAAGGATTGCTAGGATCCGAATTTATTCAAACACAAACAAAAATAAAAACAAACAGACGCTCCAAGTAAAGCACATATGATGTGGAAGAATAAAAATATAGTTTCACTAGAAATGACCTGATAAGTTGATGAAGAAGGGGATGCCTTGGGCATCCCCAAGCTTAGACGCTTGAGTCTTCTTGAAATATGCTTGGGTGAACCACGGGGGCATCCCCAAGCTTAGGCTCTTCACTCTTCTTGATCACATTATATCACCCTTCTCTCTTGATGACATAGGCATCCCAAATGGGCCTGCCGAAGATAGTACCCGGGGTTTACTGAAGGCCCATTATCCGAAGAATAAGAAGATTCGGGAGCCCAAGATATATTAAGGAAAGTTAGAGTTGTAATAAGAAGTGCTATTTGTAATCCGGCGGGATGAGTTAGAAACCGTCCCGGACTCTGTAACTTGTACGAAACGAAACCCTCGGCTCCACCTCCTATATAAAGGGGGAGTCGAGGGACGAAGAGATCATCGAATCATTGTTCACAAACCCTAGTTTTCATAATCGTCGAGTTACTTTTCGGCTGAAACCTTCGAGATCTACATGCCCTCTACTTCCAACTAAACCCTAGCCTACAATCCATAGGCATTGACAAGTTAATACCTTGTCAATTGGCGCCGTCTGTGGGAATCGAACCCACGACCACGTTTAGTTGTCAATTGTCAATTGGCGCCGTCTGTGGGAACTAGAGGCGTAAGGATTTGATCTCGATGGCACGTTCAAGATCTTCGACATCGTCAACCGCAAGCAACGCAATGGATCGAGGTAAACAGATCGCTGCTGGTCCTGTTGATTTTGTTCCTCACCCACCCTCCCGTTTGGATGCATATGCGTATCTGGCGGAGCCCATGAAGATGACGTTCGGAAAATTCGATTTCCGCGTCGAGAAAGAAGGAGTGTATCGTCTCGAAGTTCCGATCTCGTCGAGATTTTCGTCGGATGGTTCTGATCTTACAAACTCAGTATCATCCGTCGAGTCCAGCGACACGGAGATTTCGTCGCCACGCTTCATCGACAGCAGGGCAAGTGAAAAACTCACCAGAATCTTCAGCGACATGTCCTTCGAATCATCGGCGGACTCTTATATAAGCGATGATTCAAGCGACGCTAACAGCTTCAACTTCATCGACAAATCCACCTCTATTGGGAAGGTCTTCACCAAACTCTATGATGGTGTCACCAAACCAAGCAAGGTGAAAACTCCAGAATATCATCAAGTCTTTGCTATTGGAGAGGCAAGTCGCGATCAAGAGGAAACATCAGAGGCTTTCGACGATTTGGGCAATCCCTATGTCGATCCCTCAGATCTAAGGAGAGGTATGGGCACTAAATATGTCGGTCCCACACCACGCGTCAGAGTTCAACTCCCACAAACAGCTTGGGATAGAGCTGCAAAAGCTTTAGATGGTTCGGAGCCAATGACGACAACTGCTACAATCCAAGAACTGCAAGCTTATCAATATAGACTCGCCAGAGCTGGAAGAGAACTGGAAAAACAGACAGAAGCTTTAAATAAAAGAAAGGAGGCAGCCTCCGCGTCAAGCAGACGAAGGGCAGATCTAAGTCGACAATCTAGAACCTCGGGAGATAGTCATAGAGAAGCTCGGAACAGAGCAAGGTCCAGATTGCAACACATACCTGAAGGAGAAAGAGAGTACCTGGTTCAAAATCTCGACATGTCTTTTATGTCGATAGACACAAGAGGGAATATTATCCCTAAAACACCAGAAGCTGGGTATATGGCGACACAAGCCTTTATCCTTGCATCCAGGCCACCTCCAGGAGATCCAAGGGAGGCTTTGTACAATATGGCGATAGCAGGACAGGAAGTCATGGGAACGGCGTTTGTATCAACACCGCCAGAAGGAGCTGCAAGACAAAATAGTCCACGACCTACGGCAGCAGCAGCAGCAAATGTTGAAGGAACAAGTGGAGCAAGAGATACGGCAGCACAAGCAAGGGTAGACAGAGCACGGCAAGGCAGAAGGGAACATCGACAATCCCCAGAACTAAACGACGAGGATATGTGCGGTTTGCCGTGCTTCACAAGGAGAGTACGAAAAACTCGAGTCCCTTCGGGATTTAAGTTGCCTGATCACTTCAAACAATTCGACGGCCTGCAAGATCCAGAGGATTGGCTAGTTGATTACCTCGAGACGGTGAAGTTAACTGGAGGAACTAGGGCAACAGCCATGCAAAGTATTCAGGTGCACTTAAGTGGAGCTGCACGATCTTGGATCAAAAAGCTTCCGCCGGGATCTATCGACAGCTGGGAAAGTTTCGAGGACGTATTCGTCAAGAACTTCAGGTCCACGTGCAAAAAACTGCGTCGTTAGAAGAGCTGAGAGCATGTCGACAAAAGCCAGATGAGTCAATGAGAAAATACATCCAAAGGTGGAACATCATCAAAAACTCGGCGAGAAAATATATCCGACGAGAGCAATAGATGCGTTTGTCGCAGGAATTAGGCGTGGA